>NC_051164.1:72451678-72506650 GCF_013339745.2 Dermacentor silvarum | reverse complement strand
GTTGATGTCGGCCGCTTCTGTGAGTTTTTACCAGTAAGCCGTCACAGAAACAACCGGTATCAACATTTCGGCTGGATTTTGTGAGCATAGTTTGGAAACGTTACCCCTCTCCCCCCCCCCCCCCCCCCCAAGAAAAAAAAAAAAGAATACAAAGTGGCGTGCAGGTTCGCCCCAAAGGGTTGAAGCATGGACGACAACAAGGTTTAGCGTGGCATTGCTTGGATTCCTGGTTCAGTTTTAATTGTATACCGTGGGTGCGACATGTTACACAGTAGCTAGGATTGTGTGAAAAGTTCAATAGTGTGTCTATTCGATTGGGTGTTCGACTTGAATAGTCACAATTCCTAAATGCGAATATTTTTCGAATACTTTAAGAATATTTCAAGACGGCAGCTGCGCCAATTAAACATTCAATTGGAGCAAAAGTACGGCAAGTTTTCACCCCCGTGGGCGTTGTATAGACATAAAAACATGACAACCTTTGTAGTAGAGCAGTCTACGTCGCTTAGGTAGCCATATACTTCACTTGCTATACAGCGATAATTCGCGTTCTCTGAAGAGTCCTGTACGTATGAGAAGAAACTCCTTGCTTGCTCGAATTCTCCATTCGTGCTGTTAATAAACAACGCTTGATAACGTACTAAGTAATGACAGGAACTTGCTAACTTTATGAATACTAGGATGTGGACATTGTTTTACATCAATCGCGATAACGGCTGTTCATTATTCGAAAACGATTCGATATTCGTTTCGAGTCGATTCTGGCACTATTCGATTTGCATTTGATTCGGCCTCGAAAATTACCATTCGCACACCCTAGTAATAACGCTGTACGCAAGACAACTCCAGCCGTGTAGTATGAACAGCACCGTATCAGCTGCCAGGCGTCTCACAACGCTGGCTTGATGAGGAGTGTCGCCAGTGGTGTTGCAGGAGTCGCACCTCGCGGTGGTGCACGAGATGTGATTGACGGGGAACCGTCGGCGTTCCTCAGTACCCAGCGAAATATTTGATAAGGTTAGCTTGACGTTTACCCGTCCCGCTCAAGAGCAGCGCATGCGCACAACAGCTCAGCGGGGACGCTGCCTATAGTGGCGTGCGCACAACGCTCGTACCAGCAGCAGAAGGCAGAACGCTGCGCTGGCTCGGCCACCGTAAAGTCCCTAGATATATTTTTCAAACAAAATATAGGGACTTTAGGCCACCGAGGCTATTGAGTGTAGTGTTGACGCAACACCACCTAGAGTGTTGTTGACGTCGCGTCGACTTTGCTTCGTCGTTGCTGCAGCGAAAGGAACTCCGCGTCCCTGAAGACCTTGTTACCTTCCGCACGTTAGCGGCGCATGCGCCACCGGGCGGGACAGCAAGACAACGGCTGCGCCAATGGATATTTTGCGCCTCGAGCGTCTGCATGATTGCTGTCGCAATAAAACAGGCGCACTTTGGAAACACGCCCGTTCGTAGAAGAGGTGAAAACCGAGTTCATAAACTACGCATTTTACCCATTCTGTTCTCACGGAATGAAACGGGTCAATTGAGGCCTAACTAATACGTCTGTATAGACCAACAAGCCCAACAGTTTCCTAATATACGCGTACTTTCGTTTCCGCCGTCTCAAGTTCGTGTTAAATCGGCGTAGTAGTTTTGGCTCTGATGCTTAGATCAGAGTTCATGCCACCTTTAGTGACTATATACGTACGCAGCGTGACGTTGCACTTTCGAGTAACTGCACTTATTGGGTGTTCTACTTTAACATTACCATGTCGCGTTTCAATCCGCGACTATAATACAGCCTCTTCTAAGTTACACATTCATGCAGTGCTTTCTTCGCAAATGACACCGTCCTGTGTGAATTTGGACGATTCACATAGGCTCCATGTAAGACAGCAGAATTATCTCACAGGAAAAGTGTGCATATGTGAACTTATTCTGCATGATGTTTACAAATGTGATGTGCACTTTAGGGTCCGTTCCTTGCCTGGAAAGCAAATGACTCCACTATGGTCGGGACCGGCTTGACACCAGAAGGTATCAATCAGAATGATGTGATGTTTGAGTTCATGAATGAGAATGCCTGGAGATCGTCGCCCGTCAATGTCAGTGAATGGTGAGAACTGTGCTTTTCGATTTCACTTGTGCCCGCATGCTATTCGAAATTCCTGATGTATAATGCATGCATTATGCAAAACGTCAACGTGTTGACAGAAAAGGAAAAAGTTGAATTGTCTCGAAGAATTTGTCGATTTAGGAGAGCGGATATGCTTCAACACAAGGATAGCGATGTCCTACTAAAAAGATTTCGTAGACATTCTGCGAATTCTGTTTCACAAATTATTCGCAGGAATGCATAGGAAATCTGTGAATGTCGCATGCTTCCCGCACGAGTACTAAATAAATGTATGCAATTACAACAAACGCATGCGAAATTTTCTAGTGATGATGTTTATGGAAATTATTATGCCATTTTGTTATTTTATAACGAATTTATCTATGGGAGTATTCGCTTGAACGGCCGGGTCGTGCTGCGTACACCTATACTTGTCCAGCATGATACTCAACAAGGCCCTATAATACATTTTTAGGTGATCTTTAAGGTGATTCATGCCGTAAGTCTAAAGTACAGCGTTTTCCTACCGAGTCATGCGTGACAGATGAAGGTGTATAAGCTGAATATGGTGAAAAAATAACAGTGTCAACTGTGGTATTTATTTTGCAGGATAGAAAACTATGCATTAAGAAGGTATGGCAAGGAGAACGCCAACGCCACTTCTGCATGGAGACGCCTTGCGGTGAGACACGTTCGCTTCAGCTGGGCGTTGTTTATTGTTTTTTATTGCGATAGCAATTATATGGACACTCAAAAGCAGATTTCTGCCGTCGGCGTCGCCGTCGCCGTTGCCGTCGCCGTGAGGTTCCGTATGACGTCATTTGGAGAAGAAATCGTCGCCGCGCGCCGAACGCTGTATGTGCGAGTGAAAGAGCGCGAGGGGCGCGTCTTTCACGGGGAGTGAACGCACGGCGGAGAACAAACGCGCGTTCTGCGCCGTGCTCGCTTAAGGGCTGCAGAAGTAGGCGTCTCTTTTCTCCTTTACAATCACCATATATGTAGAGCAAACGCGCCTTCTTCCGACGCGCGAGAGGCCGTGGGGGAGGGGGAGGGAAGGGAGGCGACGTTTAGCTGCGGCACGAGCTCCCTCAAGGGCTGCAGAAGATAGCGCCAACCTCTCCCTTTCCCTCAAGAACCACTTATCATCATCACGAAGTGCCTATTTATATCAAAGGCTCCGGCAGCAGTCACCAACGCCGCACGCATTTTGAGCGAACGCGGGAAAAACGCCGATGGCGTCGACAACACTTCTGCGTGTTGCCGATGCTGCTGCATGTCCAAGTTTATACAGCTGATAAAGCTAATATCATTACTCCGTATAGCTCTCTACAAGTTTGCTATCGCAATTGATGCTTCGCCTTTCAGGCGAAACTGCGACAACTTTTTTTGGGTAATCTATAATGTTGAATCGTGTTGACGATTTATGTAACAGCGCATATTTGCCATCAAACGCTGATGGTTTTTTATGTATGTACAAGAGCAAAGGCCATTGCGCAAACTTACGTCATTCAACGCGCTAGGAACAAGCGGCTGCAAGCCGCGCAAAGGTGCGGAGTATTGTTATCAAGTCACTGTTAAAGCTAGTCAGCAATTCTGAAAATTTAGCACGACGCATCACTGGATGCAAAGTGCACTGTACGCGAAAGATGTGGCGCCGTATTTTTAAGCAAAACATGTCACTCTAACCTAGTCAACATGTTTGCGAGACATATTTCCTAATAACTCGTGCTATAGCTTTCGGTTCATTTTCCCTTGATGCAGCAAAAATACAAAAAAAAGTAGGAGGACTGTATGTGTGCGTGAAAGCATGCGACGGTGAGCCGGAAATCGCGGCTCGCGCACACTAGGGCGGGAAGCGAGAAGGAAGCGCAGTCTTCCAGTCGCGCACAACGCTCCGGAGGGAGGTTGGGCAGGTGGAGGGGCCGCGCCTTACTGCGGCCGCGCGCTCCCGCCGCGCCGGAAGTCTCCGGGGAGAGGTTGCGCAGGTGGAGGGCCCACGCTTTACCTGCGGCCGCGCGCTCCCGCCGCGCCGGAAGTCTCCTGGGCCGGGGGAGGTTGGGCAGGTGGAGGGGCCGCGCCTTACTGCGGCCGCGCGCTCCCGCCGGGCCGGAAGGCTCCGGAGGGAGGACGCGTTCTGCGCCGCGAGCGCGCAGAACGAATGGTATTTTTGCAAGGAGGAACACGTGGCGCGCCGCTGTATGAGTGGTAGAAATGCTGGAAAGGGGGCTTGTGCTTGAGTTTCCGCGTATATGTTTTCTCGTATATTCAAACTCAATACTAACTAAAAACTTATTATTGGTTCAGTGTATTGAAAATCGATTGTGTCATTTGTATATTTATTATAACAGGGAGAAGTAATATTGCTTGAGAGCACGTTGGAAGTTTGAGGAATTAATGATTCCCGCTGGCAATTTATTCCAAAGGTTCTAGTTATGTTAACCTATCTTTTTGTTCTCTGTGTTATGTTCCGAGTCTCCATTATCTATGGACCACAACTAGATATCTTCTGGTTGACCTCTCATCCCTTCCTCTCTCATTTCTTTCCCTCTCTGTCTCGCTAAATATACGCGCAGAAGCATTCCTAAGGAAACACGTACGAACCACACCGAAAACGTAACAATAATTACGTATTGCAACGAAGCCATTGTCTACAAAACAAGGCTGAACAGCTGAAGTGTAACTTACACCAGCTAACTTTCGTCAAGGGCTATATGTATGTTCGCTGTGTCGTTTGATTTCAGGAAAGCGTTTATGACTTGAATCCAGCCACTCTTTTAAAGGATCATGGCCAGTACACACTTGTGGTGCGACCGTCACTTCACCTCAAGAATAAGGTGAAGTTTCTTTTAATGCATGTTGTGGACAAGACGCGGTGAGCGAGTAGCAGCATACTTTAGTATGCAGAATGATCTTACAATTTACATTCGTCTGAGCAATCTTGATTTCTAACATACGGCTTCGAAGCACATGCTCTTGATGTTAAGATGGCCTAGTTGCCGTTATAGTTTCAGAACAGACGTCAGATGAGAAACATTCACCGTTTGTAAAATAGCGATGCAACACAATGCTTTCAACTTTTAAGCGAAGCATGCTCGTTATGTGCGTGACACTGGTAGAAAATGTTCGCGAAAAAGATTTTTGTTGCCATACAGGAACAGTTCAAAACAATGTACTATACGTCTCGCATGATTATACTACCGTTGTATGTGGCAACATTGATGTTGCCATTTGTCAAGGGTCTTGAGGTAACGTATTGCGCGCATAGGGAATTCTTTCAAATTAACTATTGGGGGTGTTCTTTTCGGTCACCTTTTATACAATGGGATGCAAGAGGATTGTGTTTCAAAGTTAACCTTCTGCTACAATTCTCACAGACTTGGTATGATCCAGCTGATGTTTATGCAGCGTGGAGAGATCTCCTGAACGCTGCCACGGATTCCGAAATTGCAGCACAAGAAACGTTTAGGTAAGAGTAAGGCGTGTTGTGAAAAGCTGACACTGTAGACTGACTGGTGGTTGTGGTCCGCAGAAAACGACTAAACCCATCATGTGACATATGGGTGAAAAATCAGGTGATAATTAAGGCGAAACAGAGATCGGTAGCAGGTACGCAGAAAACATACGATCGGTAAAGGGTGGCTCGCAGACATGTTACATGTATCATACTGCGCTCCCCCAATGGATGCTAGGTAGGCAGCTTCTTGAAAAGTCGGGGTACACGACAAATAACGCTTCGCAATAACATTCGAGCTTCTTCGTCTTCGGTTGCATGCTGGGAATAAGTCCTATGGTGCCCTGAACCTCGGCCTCCTTCTCAAGATTGAAAATTTACGGCAAGGTTGATAGACCAGTTTCTAAATAATTGGAAATGTATCAAGTTATTGTGTCGGTGACTTTCTCACAAACTGTAATTTGTTGATTTGTTGAAAATTCTTCTGATGTTGACAGTGAAGGCTATTTACGGTTTCCTAAAATTCTACAGTGGGTCTGTTACGTTTACGCCACCCGTCGCCTCTTCTTCGTTGACGTGACGTATGTTGCTAGTGACTGGCACTGCGACCATTGAAAGCTGCAAGGTTAATTTTGTCTAACATACTGAGTAAATAATACATTCTTGAGACTCTTGACACCATCTTAGTTCTCGAGAAAATGCACCTTTTTCATATGATTGGATCATTTTGCTTAAGTGGTGAATATTTGTGCACCCGTCGCATTTTCGTTTATGTAATGTGTGTAAATAAAAAGAAATCACTGCCTAAGCACTCCGTACAGATGATTAAGCAGCGAAGCTGAAACGTGCTACCCCGGTGTTTAGCGGTGGGTCAATCCCGACGCTGAGCGTTTCTCAATTATTGGTTACATGTTTGTGTTTCTAGTGGAACGCAAGCGCCAATGGCGGGGGGATGCTGCTAACCACAACGCCGAGCTAACTGTAGATATCAAACGCATGCGACAACGGCGAGCCGAGGAGGCGGCGTTGCGGGCAGAGCAGCGTCAACGTGGCAATGGCGGGAACGCTTTCGCCGGGGCGTTGCGCGTGCTTGGGTACGACGCAAAGAACGACGTCACTAAGGGCGCTGCCAATGGCGCGCTCGCTTGGATGCGACGTAGAGAACGACGTAACTGACGGCACAGCCAATGGAGACCTTTATCGAAACATGTGGCGAACGGTTTTTCGTTTCGCCTAGCCATATACAGCTTTTGCTGTAAAACACGCATAATTGAGTTATATTTGAACATGAAGTCAGCAAGCGTCATTCAACTTGGCCGCGGAAACATTGAGAGAGACCACATACTCTGTATTAGAACCGACCGTGTCGGAAATTTTCGAAAGGGATCTGTTCCAATACAGAGCAACGCAGAGCTCAATTGTGGCGAAACAAATGTGCTTAAGTTGAGTACGCTTTCCTGTACCTGTATAAGCACTGCGGGACTGCGAAGCCTAGTGTAATGTGCAGATGCACGCCACCTGCCCAATATGGCTAATTCAGTAATGTGTTGCCGTTTCACCACAAATTCATTACAGAGAGAGAGAGAGAGAGAGAGAGAGAGAGAATATTGCATTTATATGGTGAATCATTGCCCATTCAGGGAAAAGGGTGAGGCGAAGGCAGATTGGGCCAAGTGTGAATCGCTATGGAAGATTCACACTGGAAGCTCCATAGTGACTTAAGTGTCTCTTTGACGCTATAGCCCGGGGCTGGACCCGGTCCTGGAACTACGTCACCGCCTCGTTTACAACAGTTCGACACGTGCTTAACAGTTGCTTCTATGAAAACGAGCAATAATTAACAACGAATCACTAATAATAAACAAATAATTAACAAATAGTAAGAAACCATTTTAAAGCGAAGCATTTTCTGCCTTTGCCCCCGCTTTGTGGATGCTGGCTACTGCTGTCTTGCTGGTTATGCAACTCGGGCGACTGAGTATAATTGACACGTGCTATCTGGCATGTGCCCGCATCGACTACTCCGGCCGTTGTGTGTGTGCCACTGGGCATGCGAACTGTCTTGGCCAATCCCCCGGAATAGGTATGTACAGGTGCCTGAACACTGCAGACAAGCAGAACAAGACGCAAGAAGTGAAGAAGCCGGTTACAGAGAACAAGTGAAGAAGCCGGCTGCAGAGAAGCGAAAACGTCTGCGTCAAAATCAGCCGAGTGTGGAGAAAAAAAAAGCAATATGAACAAAATAATACCATGGAGTGAATTGAGCATGCTGCGTTGAGCTACGAAGAAGGGAAGAATAAGTGAAGACATTTGCGTAAACATAAAACAAAGCTTAACTTATCACCGATTCCCCACATAGGCGTGGGATCCGCCAATTTTCTTATGCGTTAGCATTCTTGGGGTACTTCACGCTCTTTACGGGGGCTATCTGTCTATGTATCTATGCTTGTATCTAGCCGTTTTACTGCCTACCTGGTGTAGTCCGTGGTCTAACGGCTAGCGCGTCGGGCTGCTATGCTGAGGCAACAGGGTTTGAAGCCAACCATCGGATCAACTTGGGTCACTCAGTATGTGCCAATGTGTACACGCGTGCCTCTCTTCAACGAAGCTCTTTCACGCCGACGTGGGTCGCTGTAGATGGAGGGACTGGGCAGGCACCGCTGTTCAAAGAAACACTTCGACTTGGAGCAGTGGGTATGCGCCATTCGGTCTGTGCTGGTCTTCAATGAACCGCTTCGATGCCAACTTGGGTCGCCCGGTATGCGCCAGCAGCTGTGTGTGTGCCGCTCTTCAATGAACGTCTCGACAACTTGGGTCGCTGAGTCTGTGTCACTGAGTGTGCGGCAAGCGAGGGAACAATTAATTGTCAGTGTTCGCACTCACCGGCACTCCACGCTTCTTGTCTCAGAGGCGACGCGCGGACTTCTCGGCAGCGCCACTAGATGACGCACATTGTCCAGAAAGAAGCGCGAGGGAGGAGCCCGGTTGTCGCATGACGCGTTTCTCAGCGTTCGGACGCACCGGTGCGTGCCGGGCTTCGCGGCGGCGGCTCTAGATGGATCTGATCGATCTCGGTACTCACCATGAGATGGGCTTTGCCAAATTTTCTTCTTTTTCGTGGTCAGGGCTTAAAGCACCACAATGATATAGTACTGCTACTCTGCATTCATCACCATTCTCGTGGCCGACTGGCACAGCATGCTGGTCTTCGCGGGCGTGGGAGGTGGCCAGCCACGCCCCTTGACGGGGGATTCACGCGTTTCTCACGCGTTAAGGAGTTGGTCGGCCGCCGGGTGGTACTGCTGGTATCTGTCCGGTGTCCTCGATAGGGAGAGCCATGGGCAGGTTGCGGGGCCCTGCGTAAGCGCAGAGGCACGGTTTCGGAATCCCGGGATGCGTAGGGCTCCCCACAGTACCATTTTTTTTGTTAACGCTAAATTACGTTAACACCTTAACGAGGCACTTACATAACTTTTAATCGGGCCATGCGTAAGCCGGTTAGTACACCTAGTTGGCCGAGTTGGTTTAGCATGAAGATGGTTTGACGATCGTCATAGTATGATACAGCATGACCATCATCGTTATGCTTAAGGCAGTCTGTTTGTTCTGTTTGGAGATAGTACAGAGATCAGGAAGCTCTGGAGATTCCCAAAACATCCGCTGGAGGTCCTATACGCTTTTAATGAAGCATAATTACTTCATTAGAGTTGCTCGACGTAGAGTCGGCAATCGGCTGCGTAGTCGCGCAGTCGCTCTGGCTCCGCTTCTTCGATTTATTTCATTCGTTTTGCGTTGCTCATAATGCAATTGACAGAGCAAAACGTTCGTTGCTGGCACGCACGTGGCCTGTTTTCTCGTGTTTAAAACTAAAGGGCATGCAATGATTGCAATGTGGGCAAAGTAAGAAGTGCGAGAATTATATGTGTCGTGACAAATTATCACAGTTCTTTTATTATTCGTCTACCCGAGCCATTTCGAGGCTTAAAATAACAGAATAGAAAATTTACTTTACACAACATGCTGGAAAATTTTCGAAATGGTAGGGCTGTATGAAGCGAGCCACAAAACATTGCTTGGAAACAAATGCTGAAAGTGCCAACGTCGAAATGTGCACAGTACTTGAAAATGTTTGAGGAAGCTCATCCTAAGAATAAAAAGTAGTGTCGGTGAAACTTCAGTGTAGTTGAGTAAATAGGGAAGCTGGAAAAAATTAGCAAAACTTTGTGAGTGTGCCGTACGTGGATGTTGACAGAAGGCTAAATCTCCTGCCGGGAGATAACTGCTGGGTATGTGGGACTGACGATTAATGATTGTTAGCCTGAATCTTGTTAATTGCTATTGAAACCGCAAGGGAAACTGTTTTCACTAGTACACTTATAGTGAGTTTAGAGGAGTACGCTATATTTCACGATGAATGGTATACATTGCAGGTACGATCTTGTTGATGTGACACGCCAGTCTCTCCAGCTGCTTATTGACAACATTTACGTGGAAATTAGGAACTGCTTTTGGAAGAAAACGAAGAGCGCTTTTGGGTAAGTGTGACGACTCAGTAATCGAAACGTGCTTGACGGAACAGCCAAGCCGGTTCATTTAGACATATGTTTGCTGCTTAGTTATGGAGGCAGTTAACAGGATAAGCCCATACCCTCATATATTATGCTACAGTTCTACACTTATTGGTGTTGCATGCTGCGAATTGACGCAGTTATACAGCGACTGATTTTACGCCTCTTTAATGTCATGTTACATACGCCACACGTAATTCATTGGCTTATCGATAACTCATCCCCACATGCATGGCGCTGTCTGACTAAATCTTGCACTTGCACCACAGAGCACCTCACCTCATGGTCACATCCTGCTAAAGAAGTAAAGCTCAAACCACATTTTATTTCTAAGCAGCAATGTATAAAATTTATTTGAAACAAGTGACTATTTTATGCCATGATCCAGGAACTGCGCTTTGGTCCACAAGTAAACTTTCGTATAGCAACGCAGTCCATAGGCCAATAGAACTTTCGCATCTGGGGACGAAAGTGGACGTTGAGAGAAAAAGTGAGAGAGAGAGCAAATGTTTGATGAGAGGAGAAGTGGAGATGTTGGTCGCAGGAGCGTGTCTTTGACATGCTATACTCCACACTTGGGTTAATGGAAAGGATTAAAAAAAAAACGTATAGGAGCATGCGAACTGATGATGAATTAACACAATAATACACCTGCGGTTCGATCGGTCCCTTTTGACCAGTGAGTCTGACAACTGCACATAAAGACAAAGCTATGTATACGCATAACTGCATAAAATCGTTTATGTACGTACATAAATGCACAGTTTCAAATCGCACAGCCTAAAGAAATCATTGGCAGACATCACAACACCAAATCACAGCCGTTTATTCATGCCGGCTTCACATATATAGTCTAAAAAGACATTGGCACCTTGGGAGTCGTAAGCCTAAAATATAGGGATGAGGGTGCTATTTCGCTTTTCCGCATGGGCACGAAGACATGCGGCTTTTTCATGTTATGATTTGACTCCTTTCATTTTATAAATCCGTGAGAATGGCCTTCAGTGCAGTAACTAACCAGAATTACTTGCTTTTTTAAGGAGGCTAGCTGTGCTCATGACAGAGCTGTTTAACGACCTCGAAACCTTGCTGGCGTCTGATCCGCACTTCCTTCTTGGAACGTGGCTACGTGATGCACGAAGTTGGGGAATGACAGAACAGGTATACCTTTATTTATTTTTTGTTTGTTTCACGTTTTATAGTGTAAATACTCAGATATACGTGCTGGCGAATGCTTGTACCTGGCTGTTGTACCGGGCACATCAAGCAAAGTTTGTGCGCGTATTTCTGTCACACGCAAAACAGAAAAAAATGAGTTGCTGGCTCTCCCGTAATCGAGAGTAGATGTAATTAAGCATCAAATGGCTACCGGTCAACTATTGGATACTAGCCAACTTTTAAAATGGGTGTAGTGCATGTTCGCAACGACACAGCCAACCACACCACACCACACCACACCACACCACACCACACCACACCGCACCGCACCGCAGCACACCGCAGCACGCCATACTGTGCACTAGTCCATATGGACGCTGCCCAGCGAGAAGAAAACCGGTTGAAGGCGACACGACAGGCAGCGAAAGACGCCCAGGAGATAGAGCGCACTGCCCATCTAGAAGAAGAGAAGAAAGCGCTTGGATCCGCCCTGGATCCTCCTTGGAAAAACTTGGATCCGCCCCTGGCGTCTCAAGGAGGTGCCACGCAGCGTGTCGCCATCCCTCGAGTAGACGCAAAACCCACGCCTGCGGAACTCACGAACTGCTGGCGTTCAAAACAACACAGGCAAATCTGTCTCAGTGCCAAAAGATGACAATCAAGTGTATGGTGGCCTGTATCTGCCTTTTGAACGTCGCTTTTGGAAATGACAAATAAAACTTAAGCGTACTAGAAGTTGCAGCTTCAGTGATATTGTGAACGAACTTAAGAACTCGGAAACAACATTTTTGTAACTTGTTTGGGCAGTAACTAGCGTATGTAATGTGGTCCTGTACAAAGGGTTGGGTGCCAGAGAGCGTAGTTTCTTAACTTTTGACTGGTTGCACGGATGATCTCGTTTTGTTCTCGCAACGATGCCCGGATGTTCTCGTTTGAGTCTCTGGCTTTTGGCTCAAGGTGAGCTGGAAGTCGCGGTCAACGGGAGCTAAAAACATTTCACGAGTTAAATAATAAGCTTGGACTGTTCTTGCTTCTTTAAGGTCAGTATATTACAAGGAACAGTATGAAGAGTCACAGAACGAGGAATGTCGCGAGAGTCAACGTCCGGATAAGGGGTCTTGCCATGTGACATTCCTTGTTCTGCCCTGCTCATTACTCCATCTTCAGTCTCCAGTCTTCCCGCAAACTTCTCTATGGTTTAAAGTGACATCAGCTATTTCATGATAGCACTGACACCGCAGGCTGCTGCACGGGACTTTCAGTGCCTTGAATTTCTGCTATTGGATTCGTATATCAAATCGTTTGCTTTTAGCTCCAACAAAATGTAATCAAGTCAGCCACGAAAGGGAGAAGTCGCCGTCCACTCGACTTTATTGTATAGCACGAAACTGCAAAGGGCTTCGCAAAACGTCTGCGGGATTCCGTAGAGATGGTTTTCCAATGAATCAGACGAGTTGGCGTTACCGTTGCGATTAACGAGAATAACTTGTCTCTTTGGACATGGCTGAAGCGGTGGGGCCAACGTGACCGGACGAATTCGGGACGCTAAGGGGTTTTTCGTCTCGAAACAAGGCTGAAATTACAGAGTGCATGGCTTCACATCGGAGCGAAATGAACAGTGCTCGTCCTTGTTTCACACACTTCTAAGCACGGTGGCTTGTGTGTTGGATTAAATTGGTGTATACCTTGTGTCCCAGCTAGCATGAGCCAGGCGGTTAAAAAAAATCGATTGAAAAAAAATCCGGCAGATCCCAAACCCTGTGAGAATCCATGTTATGCGTAGCACTATGCGGGGAGCCTACCAAGTTAACGAAATGACAATGAGAGCACCAAGACGTAGGTGGCTCTTTCAGGAACTAGATGACACGCATGCCATGACATTAATGTCATGAGTCCTCAGGAGTCCCTTTTGCCACACCTAAGAGACCGTAGGTCGAAAGCCTTCGTCATACTCGTGACTATAACTTCTACCACCATCCTTTAGTGTTTCCTTCACTTAGCACCCTCGTCCGAACCCACTTCAGTGGTTTTTGATTGTCAATCTTTTTTTTTTGCTGAGTCATGGTCATTTTTGCTCAGTCACGGTCATGAATTTGACTTCGACCAACATCCTTAGCCTTTTCATTCACCTAGTACCCCATCTGAACCCATTCCAGTGGTTTTTGAGTGTTAATATTTTTTCGCTGACTCATTGCCATTTTTGCTGAGTCATCCTCATGATATGAGTTCTACCAATCATCCTTCAGTGTTTCCGGCACTTAGTGCCCACGTCCGAACCAATTCCAGTGATTTTTGAGTGCTATACTTTTGTTCACTTATTCATTGCCATTTTGCTGAGTCATGCTCATGACTTTGACTTCTACCATAATGATTTAGTGTTCCCTTCGCTTATTACCCACGTCAGAACCCATTTCAGTGGCTTTTGAGTGTTAATCTTTTTTCGCTGATTCATTGTCATTTTTGCTGGGTCATGATCATGACTATGACTTCTACAAGCATCCTTTAGTGTTTCCTTGCCTTAGTACCCAAGGCCGAACCCATTTCAGTGGTTTTTGAGTGATAAACTTTTTTTTCGCTGATTCATTGTCATTTTTCCTGAGTCATGCTCATGACTTTCACTTCTACCATCGTGCTTTAGTGTTTACTTCACTTAGTACCCACGTAAGAACCCATTTCAGTGGCTTTTGAGTGTTAATCTTTTTTCGCTGAGTCATTGTCAGTTTTGCTGAGTCATGCTCATATTCATGATTTCCACCATCATCATTGAGTGCTTCCTTCACTTAGTGTCCACGTCCGAACCCATTCCAGTGATTTTTGAGTGTTATTCTTTTTTCGCTGAGTCATTGTCATGACCTACATGACACGCAAGTCATGACACTGTCTTGACCTATCACTTATGTTCGTCATACACTCCTGTCATACTATACCAATTTTAGTACCTACCAACTTAACGAAACGACCAGGAGAGCACCAAGACGTAGGCGGCTGTTTCATGACCTACATGACACACATGTCATGACATATCATTTATGTTCGTCATATACTCTTGTCATGGTACGCCAGTTTTCGTACATACCAAGTTAACGAAACGACCATGAGAGCACAAAGTCGTAAGCGGCTAGATAGATGGATAGATGGATAGATGGATAGATAGATAGATACTGTCAAAGTAGCATATGTTCGCCAAGAAATGCTTCACATTTAAAAGACGCAGTACAAGCTACAACTAAGGTTTACGGTGTATGGTTGCCAGAGGTATGACAAGCGAACGCTGTAAGTTCTAACTCGTATCTTGTACCGTGTTGTAAATTTTTTTTTTCGCGTTGAAGAGCTTGGATAACGTTAGCTGGCACACCCTTTATACCTCAAGCTCAATGCAGAGATGTTGTCGTTGACATGCGAAACACGCTTAATTGGCCTTTTTAACGCGTCCTTGCTTTCATTTTACTCGACGCCGCAAATGATAGGCAGAACATACGCTCGCGCTTCAACAGATGCTCCCACGGCGAAAAACGTATTTCGCGTTGGACACTTTCTTGAAACCACACAGGAGTAAATATACGTTGCTGTATATACACTGCCGTAGTAGGGATGCTTTATACTCACGCACGCTCAAGCGCTAGGCATGTAGGCGCGCATATTGGGGCCCATTATGCTCTAGTAAAGATCAAGGGGTTTTATGCCGTAGTAGGGAGCCTACATAGAAGCGCCGTTAAAACGGCGTTGCATGTAGGCTCCCTATGCCGTAGGCGCACATAGCGCCATCTGGCCAATAATGTTGAGTCGAGCATGCCCTTCTCGTTTATTGTTACATGATCGCATCGTGTGCAAAATGAACGTGTGCGTTCGCTTACATTATAAAAGCTTTCGGGTTAGGTTATATATTAGGCTAATATATTATACCAGGGTCCTGATATTACATTGCAGTTGCTTATCGGTGTCCCTTTGGGAGAACATTTGCTAGGACAAGCAATGTGGAACATAGAGCCCAGAAATGTAATGAATAATATGTTAGGTTAAAAACAATACTGCCGTACTAAACATATTGAACAGTGCTGCAGCACTGCCCAACTCTCACAAGATTTGAAGAAATATTTTGACAACCTTCCCCTAGATACCCCAAGCAATTATGGAGGTATTGTATGCTGTAGGTAGTCCTCTGGTGCGGCTGCAATTGATTAAGCACGCAAACAATGAGAACATCCGCTCGTTGTGGTATTCTTGGTTGTGTCCTAAGAAATGGTTGATCAGTTATTTCTCATAGTTCATCTTTCTGTCAACTTAAGCAACTGTGTCTTATGTCCGGAGTGTCTTCATGGGTGACATCACACATCACGGTCCGACGCAGTGAAGAGACTTGCTTTGATTCGAAATTTTCGATGAGTAAGTCATAGTGCGTCTCTCAGATATGCGAGCGGCGAGCAGTCAGCTTGAAAGAAAAAAATCGTCGGCCCTTCCCCTCCGTGAAGATGGTCAACCATCGAAGCTGAAACGTTCGGCCCCGGTGTTTATCACTGGATTAATCCCGAAGGTTCATTAAAGTATTTCTCAAATATGAGGTTAAACACACGTTCAGCTGCGACGGAGAGAACGACGTCACTAACGGTATGCCCGCAGTCCGCCGTTGTCGCTTGCGTTCGATGTCTCGAGTTTGCTCGGCGGCGTGGTCAGCAGCATTCGCCCGCCATTGCCTCTTGCGATTCTTCGAAATTAAATTTCTTCGAAAATCAAATCTGTCCGTTAAGTAGGACAATGAATGGCTCATACCCCCGTAAACGCGGCCTCTCCATTGCGACGACTGAAGAGAAGTGAAATTCTGCACTGGCATGATGAGCGGCAACGCAGCCAGCTGTGGAAGACGACGGCGACGAACCAGGGAGCAGTGACACGAGACGTGCCACCCACGAGCACAAGAAAACCGGCTGAAGGAGGCACGACAGGCAGCGAAAGACGCCAGGGAGACAGAGCGCACTGCCCATCTAGAAAAAGAGAAGTGCCTGAAGGAGGCGCCACGCAGTGTGGCGCCATCTCTCGAGACGACGCAGAACCCACGCCGCGGAACTCACGGACTGCTGGCGTTCAAAAGAACACAGGCAAGCCTGTCTCAGCGCCAAAAGATGACAATAAAATATATGGTGCCCTGTATCTGCCTTTTGAACGTCGTTTTTGGAAATGACAAATAAAACTTAGGCGTACGAGAAGTTACAGCTTCAGTGATATTGCGAACGAACTTAAGAAAGAACTCGGAAGCAATATTTTTTGTAACTTGTTTGGGCAGTAGCTAGCGTATGTAATGCGGTGCTGTACAGAGGGTTGGGGGCCAGAGATGGCAATTTCTTAACTTTTGACTGGTTGCCCGGATGATCTCGTTTTCTCGCAACGATGCCCGGATAACGGCTCTCGCTTTTGGCTCAAGGTCAGCTGAAGGTCACCGTCAACGGGAACTAAAAATATTTCACGAGTTAAATAATAAGCTTGGACTGTTCTTGCTTCTTTAAGGTCAGTATATTACAAGTGACAGTAGGAAGAGTCGCAGAACGAGGAATGTCGCGAGAGCCAACGTTTGGATAAGGGGTCTTGCCGTGTGACATTCCTTGTTCTGCCCTGTTCATTACTCCATCTTCAGTCTCCATCTTCCCGCGAACTTCTCTATTGTTTAAAGTGACATCAGCTATTTATGTTAGCACTGACACCGCAGGCTGCTGCACGGGACTTTCAGTGTTTTGAACTTCTGCTATTGGATCCGTATATCAAATCGTTTGCTTTTACCTTAAGCACAAGGTAATCAAGTCAGTCACGAAAGGGAGAATCGCCATCCACCCGACTTTACTGTATAGGACGAAACTGCAAAGGGCTTCGCAAGACGTCTGCGGGATTGCGTAGAAATGGTTTGCCAATGAATGAGACGAGTTGACGTTACCGTTGCGATTAACGAGAATAACTTGTCTCTTTGGACATGGCTGGAACGGTGGGACCAAGGTGACCGGACGAATTCGGGTCGTTAAGGGTTTTTTCGTCTCGAAACAAGGCTGAAATTACAGAGTGCATGGCTTCACATCGGAGCGAAATGAACAGCACTCGTCTCATTCATTGGCAAACCATTTTTACGGAATCCCGCAGACGTTTTGCGAAGCCCTTTACAGTTTCGTCCTATACAATAAAGTCGGGTGGATGGCGATTCTCTCTTTCGTGCCTGACTTGATACTTCTAAGCACGGTGGTTTGTGTGTTGCATTAAATTGTTGTATACCGTGTGTCCCAGATAACATGAGCCAGGCTGTTCAAGGAAAAAAAATTAAGAAAAGATACGGTACAAGCTACAACTAAGATTTACTGTGTATGGTTGCCAGAGGTATGACAAGCGAACGCTGTAAGTCCTAAACTCGTATCTTGCACCGTGTTGTAAATTTTTTTTTCGTGTTGAAGAGCTTGGATAACGTTAGCTGGCACACCCTTTATACCTCAAGCTCAATGCAGAGATCTTGTCGTTGACATGCGAAACACGCTTAATTGGCCGTTTTAACGCGTCCTTGCTTTCATTTTACTCGACGCCGTAAATGATAGGCAGAACAGACGCTCGCGCTTCAACAGATGCCCCCACGGCGAAAAACGAATTTCGCGTTGGAGACTTTCTTGAAACCACACAGGAGTAAATATACATTGCTGTATATACACTGTCGTAGTAGGGATGCTTTATACTCACGCACGCGCAAGCGCTATAGGCATGTAGGCGCGCGTATTGGGGCCCATTATGCTCTAGTAAAGATCAAGGGGTTTTATGCCGCAGGCGCACGTAGCGCCATCTGGCCAATAATGTTGAGTCGAGCATGCCCTTCTCGTTTATTGTTGCATGATCGCATCGTCTGCAAAATGAACGTGTACGTTCGCTTACATTATAAGAGCTTTCGGATTAGGTTATATATTAGGGTCCTGATATTACATTGCAGTTGATTATCGATGTCCCTTTGGGAGAACGTTTGCTACGACAAGCAATATGGAACCCAAAGCCCAGAAATGTAATGAATTAATATATTAGGTTAAAAACAATACTGTCGCACTAAACATCTTGATCAGTGCTGCAGCACTGTCCAACTCTCACAAGATTTGAAGAGATATTTTGACAACCTTCCCCTAGATACCCCAAGCGAATATGGAGGTATTGTATGGTATAGGTAGTCCTCTCGTGCGGCTGCAATTGATTAAGCACGCAAACAATGAGAACATCCCTTCGTTGAGGTATTCTTGGTGTGTCGTAGTAAATGGTTGATCAGTTATTTCTCATAGTTCATCTTTCTGTCAACTTAAGCAACTGTGTTTTATGTCCGGAGTGTCTTCATGGTGACATTAGACGGCTTTATCTGAGTGTAGCTTGCGACCCGTTTCATTCAAACATATGGTCCGACGCAGTGAAGGGACTTGCTTTGATTCGGAGTTTTCGATGAGTGAGTCATAGTGCGTCTCTCAGATATGCGTGCGGCGAGCAGTCAGCTTGAAAAAAAAAATCGTCGGCCTTTCCCCTCCGTGAACATCGTTAACAATCGAAGCTGAAACATTCGGCCCCGGTGTTTATCACTGGGTTAATCCAGATGGTTCATTAACGTATTTCTCAATTATGAGGTTAAACACACGTTCGGCTGCGACGGACAGAACGACGTCACTAACGGTATGCCTGCAGTCCGCCGTTGTCGCTTGCGTTCGATGTCTCGAGTTAGCTCGGCGGCGTGGTCAGCAGCATTCGCCCGCCATTGCCGCTTGCGATTCTTCGAAATCAAATTGCTTCAAAAATCAAATCTGTCCATTAAGTGAGAAAATGAATGGTTCATACCCCCTTAAGCAATGGCTCATACCCCCGTAAACGCGGCCTCCCCATTGCGACGACAGAAGAGAAGTGAAATTCTGCGCTGGAGTCATGAGCGGCACCGCAGCCAGCTGTGGAAGACGACGACGACGAACCAGGGAGCAGTCACACGAGCGCGTGCCACCCACGAGCACAAGAAAACCGGCTGAATGCGGCACGACAGGCAGCGAAAGACGCCAGGGAGACAGAGCGCACTGCCCATCTAGAAAAAGAGAAGTGCCTGAAGGAGGCGCCACGCAGTGTGGCGCCATCTCTCGAGACGAAGCAGAACCCACGCCGCGGAACTCATGGACCTGCTGGCGTTCAAAAGAACACAGGCAAGCCTGTCTCAGCGCCAAAAGATGACAATCAAGTGTGTGGTGCCCTGTATCGGCCTTTTGAAGGCCGCTTTTGGAAATGACAAATAAAACTCAAGCGTTCTAGAAGTTACAGCTTCAGTGATATTGTGAACGAACTTAAGAAAGAACTCGGAAGCAATATTTTTGTAACTTGTTTGGGCAGTAACTAGCGTATGTAATGCGTTCCTGTACGGAGGGTTGGGGGGCCAGAGACAGCATTTTCTTAAATTTTTGACTGGCTGCCCGGATGATCTCGTTTTGTTCTCGCAACGATACTTGGATGTTCTCGTTTGAGTGCCCGGATAATGGCTCTGGCTTTTGTCTCAAGGTCACTTGAAGGTCGCTGACAACGGGATCTAGAAGCCATAGAGTTTGTCACTATAACACTAGAGGGTAATCTGGCGCCACTGTTCATGCGAGTTTCCTAAAGGGCGCCGTGCCCTCATGGGAATGACGGGATATGTGTCTGTGAGGCTTGTGTTGGCTGGTGTTGAACGAGGCTTCGTCTAAAACGTGGATATGGCTACACAAAAATGCATTCTTAAAGTAAAATCTACATCAAAGGCTTTTCATTCACCCATATTACATATCTCAATAAAGTTTACTCACCTACAATTCAGGATCAAGCAAAGAAAGGCAAGAACAGACGACAAATTGTTCCAAAGCGAGCGAGAATCTTGTCGTCGGTCCTCCAACTTTAGCGGCCAGCTGGTACTTTTTACGCTTCATATAATTGTACATCCAGTAATATGTCTTCAAAATTAAACAAAATATGTTTTTGTGTAATAATAAGGCTAACACAGCTTTTTACGTGGTGTTTCCCCAGGAAATGAATCATTGTTACAGACGGAACGGGGCTAGCCAGGCGCGTCTTCAAGGCGTCCTGGCTCTCCGAGAACGATGCCAATCCGAAGTTACACTACGTATACTGGTATTGCCATGCATACCACAGCGCAGTAGTGCCAGATTTCCCTCTAGGTAATATAGTGAGAAACTCTATGCTAAAAGCATTTCATGCTTAATAAGTCCAGCACCAGCTCGCTGTTTAAACCAATGCTTTTACTTTATAGCAGGTGGTCATTCTAAGTTGAAACATACTTAGTAATGTTTCTGCTATAGGTGGTGCAACTGTCACATTAGCTGGATTGTAATGTGACGGTATACGTACTGAGAGCAGTTCTCATTTAGAGCCTCTACAGTTGACCAGACGTCCAGCTTAGAACAAAATTGCATACATTTATCAATGATGTAAGTAGGGCTATTTTAACCAAATGTACGGCCTGCAAACTTGATACGTAGTCTTGTGTGTTTAGCCTTTGATTGTTCTTGCTTGTAAAAACAGTCTTTTCTCGAATATCTTCATTTTATTTGAAAATTACGCTATTCGAGCCCAATTTTGAGCTTACCAGGCCTTCTTGCTATTCTTTTTTTTTTTCTCAAAATGTGGCCAGTCAACCATAATGCGTGCCATGTTGTGCTTTTAGACGCTTAGATTTAGAGTGCATAAGTTTATAACCAACCTATTTCCTGTACGGAAAAAGCACTTGCACGCTAGTTATATACGCAGAGAACGTGGCCCAGCAAAAGGAGATGCAGGCTCTCGAGCTAGAGCAAAAAGAAACACACGTGATCAAAGTAGCGTGGCATACTGTCTCCTTATATTCGTGGCATGGGCACGCATCACTTTCTACTGTTTCGCCAAGCAGTGATGTTCGCACCTCTTAGGTCGCCGTGAGAGTATTTAAAGCTTTCTCACTTCCGCGGAAACTTGTGGTATATCTAGCCGGTTTTCTCGGTTTGCGTTCCTGTATCATTAGCTGTTTATGCATTAATTTTGTTGCTCTGTTGGATTGCGCATTGCTGATAATATACAATCATTATACTCCTATTATTGTTATGTTTGTACTTACATGTGTATTTCAAAATTGAATTATTACCTGCTCATTTATGTGCAATTTTCAACTACCAGCTGTTTCATTAATTACTTCTGATATTTTGATTTGTATTGTTTCATAATCATAAACCTCGGGTAATATGATGTCTTGTTTGTTTACTTCTGTTATGTTGTTTGCATTTCTCCCGCTATTTTTACCTCAGTTGCTATTCGTGTGGCCTACATTTTTTATACATGTATACTAACGGGAGGTCCCCCAGCAGTTCTTACTTTGGGACCTTCTCCTTCTGCATTACTATTACTTTGTAATTATATTAGTCTAATAATAGTAATAAATGATTGATTGATTGATTCATTGAATAGCAGCAGAGGAGGAGATCCTGGAAAGGGTGCAGGCACCGCGAGGAGGAAAGCGCGGATGCGCCGCGGAGCTCAGAGGCGCTCGCTTATTATGTGACGTAACAGGGAGGGGAGGTGCGGAGTAGTGGAAAATGGTGGCGATGACGTCAGTTGTAGTTTATCCAGCAGGTGCCTCTCTCGGGATCACGTCACTTTGTTCACCGCGCGGCTCCTCCATACGTGGCGCGATGACGTCCCGCCGGCTGGCTCGCAGAAGTACCACACGCGTTCGATGAAATTTCCTCAGCTGCTGGTGCGCTCATTCGGGTGAAGCGTGTATGATCGCTTATTGTCACAAAACCCATCACGGACTTTGAAAACTATGTGTGATGAGCGCTGGGAAATTTATTCTGCTTAGTTTTGAGCCGCGCCGTTCTGACGCTTTTAAGTAACACAATATGCATTTGAGGCAAAGAAGATGCGCAGCTATGGTTTCTCGTCTACAGTGCTAGATGCTGACAGTCTTTCTGCGGCAACTATGTTTTTTTTTGTACTGCAGGAATCCGATATATACGAGTACAACGCACGTAACCAGATCACACTTTGGGGCCCGAAAGGCGAGGTGAGACTTATTTGTTTGTTTCGTATTTCGTACGCTTTTTTTCTTTCACCGTCGTGAACGTTCTCGTGTGAAATGCCACTGTAACGTTTCAGATCCTAGACTATGCTGCCAAGCAGTGGTCAGGGCTTGTGCAAAGGTGAGCGATATTCAGGAACAATGGTCGCATTGGTCGGAATAGTGTATTTGGGTGTGTCAGGCGCTGCGTGTTTTTGCGAAGGCTGATTTATTTGTATAGGGCGATAAAGTATAGTTTTGTTGTGCGAATGCACTGTTGTCTGCTGTAGTTGACGTAGGGAAGTGTTTCAGAGGGACGTCCGACATCGGATAATTAGGAATTTACTTTTAATCTCTTTAAATAATGTTATCTGTAATCATTCTGTTAACGTTAGTCATGCTTTTCACGCGGTATACGATTGCTTCTTGCAGTTACTACATGCCACGATGGGAGCTGTTCCTGAAATCTCTGTGGCAGAGTCTTGAAGAGCAGCGTCCTTTCAACGATACGCTGTTTGAAGAGCAGGTTTTCAAGCGTGTTGAAGAGCCATTCACGTTGAGGCAAGGAGCATACCCCACATGGCCGCAAGGTAGGATATTTACAATATGCCTTATCTGCCAGGTAACCTGGAGGCAAGCTGAAGGCAAGCTTTCAGCGATTTAATCTGTCTAATCAGAATGAGTCGCATCCAAAGGCAGGCGGTTCAGTCTGACCAAAAAAGAGACATCCTCTTAGGAGAAACCAAAACTACTGCTTCTTTATTTTTACATATTACTCGCAGCAGTTATTTTTCTCGGTTCCATACCCTTGTACTCCACTGTCAACACATAGAAGTTTGTAAGCCGATCCGGTTATCATTTTACAGTAAACAGCAGTTATCAGGTGATAATAACACGATCGGCCGCTTTGCGCAGCCTTTTATGGTTGCAGAGAATTTTGTGATTTGAGCAACGTCCAGAACTTAGGGGCACGCCATAGGTATTTGGTAGAGAAAGCGATACCACCTGTCAGGAAACGCGAAAGTACGTGCGATTTGCATGTGTTGGGCGGGAAAGCCGTAGGGTTCTCAGTACTGGTTTGGCCCGAGCGTTCAGACCAGTACTGGAAAGTTTGCGTCAGTCAGACTTTTAAAGGCTGTATTTTCTCTTGTCCAATTCAGTGCCCCAGTATCAAAAACAGATACAAAATATGCCGAAGATGGCCAAATGAGACTGACATTTACCTGTGTGATCCCAACCTTTCATAGTTTTATGATCATTGTTAGCTTATCAGGCAGGGTGTTACAGCTATCCTGCGCAAATCCTTTAAAAAATCAGGTTCAGGCTTCTCGGGCGCTACCGATGCAGTAGTGCTCTCAACCTTTTTTGATAGCTACTTCACACCATTTATCGCTGTGAGTCTAGCCTAATACGTAACGTTAAAGAATAATTAGCTCTTTATTTAGTCACCGCAATTCAAGGCATTAATTCCGTGAAGTAGAAGAACACATTTAGAAACATTCGAACGATTTGCTTCCAGTAAACAAAGCAAATATTGTTAAACTGAACACTTTTGCGAGGGCAGAAATGTTGCGCACACACGACTAGTCACGCTGTACTTGCGTGCTTTCTTTGGAGCCCAAAAAAGTGACCGGAGCATGCTGTTCTCACGGAAAGAAATTCATATCGTATTTATGTCTCTAGAACTTCTCGATATAATGTTTTTTGTTTGAATTAAAGATTGATATGCTCGCTGAGTATTCGCTGGTTACTAAGCATATAATGATCTCAAGAACTTTTATGAGTCCGACAGAATAGTAAACAATCCTGAATTGGTTGTATTTGGCGTAGCCTGCCTATGATTTTTTTTTGTCTTACTACAATTTACTGAAATATGATATATAGATCCCCGGCTCGATACTTATCGCTGAGTATTTCTATGAATTAAACCATCTGGGGACATAAATGAAGTCATACTGACATCTTTTAGTAGAATGTTTTCATTACATGGAAAATTATTTAGAAGACGCCACAATCTTTGTACTTTAATAATCTGTTTTCATCTACACACAAAGCATCGTTGTGTGCACAGTGTGGTAATGAAGAAGTTGTATGTTCGTGTTAAATTGACAGTGGCTGTAGGATCATGTTCTTAGCATGTCCACAGAATATGCTAACCTCAGTGTACTTGCATTTCTCGAGGATTTTTAAACTGAAACGAGGCTTCATTTTTGCTGCGACAGGTGAATCCATCGCCATCAGTAAAACGCTGCACAGGAAGTACGGGCCCATGCTGTTTTGAAATCATCCAGGAGAAAAAGAGCCATCGTGCGCCTCAGTTAACGACCAACTGCAACAAAAATCTGATCCGTGCATAAATTAAGCCTTGTTTCTGGGTTACTCTATAGAAAACATACCTTCGGACCAGGTTTTACGCTCGTCACTCAGTATGTCACGGAAAGCTCGCAAAAATTGTCATTTTTAATACAGAAGCGCAAAGTCGCCGCCATCACCGCTCACCGGAAATGAATGATGCAGAACCCAAAACGTCAGTATACCGAAGCCCGTCCAGGCGCAACAACGAGATCAGCACGCATGCGCGGTCCTCGGATCTGCACCATATCCGCTTGCTGCCAGGTAATGTTGTCGTCTGCTAATAGACCTATTTCTAAGCTCCCGAGAAGTTGGGAGGGTACCAGCCTGGCGGCTTTGCCAAGGGAACCTACAATTGCATATACACTACTCGCATATAACCAATCCAGCAAATCTCAAATTTCGTTGCAGTTGGGTCTTTAACACCACGTGATCACCTCCCTATAGTACAAGTAATCTTGATTTGATTTCGTGCGCGGTATGCACCGCCGGTATGCAAGTGAAAGACTGCATTTGCGAAGTCGCATTTCAAACGTTTTCAGATAAGTGTGCCATCGAGAGCAACCAATGTCAGCATCGGTGCTGACATTGGGTTAACCGAGTTCTGCTCTTCACAAATCAAAAAAAGACTCTGCCATCGCATTTCGCAAGTTTGCTCTTCTATCTTTATCTTCTCTGTCTATTAGCGTGTAAAGTGCAGTGTAATAAACTGAAAAGTGAACTGTAATAAACTTCTCAAATTTAACTTTATCAGGTGTGAGAGTTTGTACACATATGAGGCGGGCGAAAGGACAAGAAGGCTCTCTTCCATCAAACTATGAATTGCACTTGAACGCATCACACTTTTTGAATTTCATTGACTTTCTACATCCTGCATCAGAATTAAGCTATACTGTAAGTTCCGACGTACCGACAAGCGATTGTGGTATGCTATCATCATGGAGGCTATATACCATTACACGGAATGAGATCGCGGCGTGCGCTGCCGACAAATACTCCAACAAAACTTGCCTTCACACAAAATACTGAAAAAAAAAAGAGCGGCGACGTGGTGCAAAAGATGTGAATATACAGTACTGGTTAGAAAAAATTTAGACTCAACTGTATTTGACGGCTACATAATGCGACGTATTCATTATTTGTAGAGAGAGGTTCTGTGAATTATAGAAATGAGTAGCGAGCGGTTATGTAGAAATCTTATGCTGTAGTGTTTTATAATTTATAGAAATTAAGACAAGATATTTGTATTCACTGATATGGTTGAAGCAAACTAAACCCTGTGGCACATACGCAGTGGCCCCAGGGGCCACGTAGTGTGAACACATACCAAGTTGCCCACGTGTACAGAGGGCTTCACTGTTAAAGGGAACACCTGAGTGCAGAGCTTGTAAAGGATTTTCTATCTTGCAAAAGTACAATCGCCGAGGTTTACTGCGGATAACGTGTGGTCTGACTCATTTCGATACACCTGCGCAGTGCACTTTCATTGCTTCCGCAGCCACTTTCAGCTAGGGCGCCAGCAAAGAGACAGGTGCACATTTGAGTGTTCCCTTTAGCAGTGAACCACGCTGTACATACCCAGTGCGTATACCCGGTCGCCCTGTGGTATATAATCTTAGACTTGACAATCGCCGGGATCGGCCCACGAAAACGGTGACATAGGCTGCACTATAACCGTGATCGGCCCACCTAAGGGGCGATATACACCGCCCGCCTGCCTGCCCGCAAAGAGACGACTCCACTTGGAAAAGAATTCTTCGCATTACGAAATGTAGTCACCGTTCACAAAGTTGCTGTCCCTATAGGAAATTGTACAGACCCGTTGTACGTGATAGGTCACGAATCGAGCAGCAATACGAAACATAAGTGCAGAAATAGAATGCGTACGCATTTCTCGACCCGCCGGGGTGGCTCAGTCAGCTAAGGCGTTGCGCTCTTGAGCACGAGATCGCGCGATCGAATCCCGGCCGCGGCGGCCGCACGTGCGCGTGCACGTTCCTCGGTATACAGGGTGTTCCAGCCAAAAGTAGCCAATGTTTTAAACGCTGGTGGGCGTCTCCCTTCTTGTCGTGTTTTTTTTTTTTTTTTTGCGCTGTTTCCTTATGGAGTATGTACCGACTAGCCCAAGCCTTTACGGTTTTCCAATGTTTTAAAAACGACGGAGTGAGCTAGGAGGCTCAAACCCACTTATTGGGATTGAGGATCGCGTGTCCTTGTCTGTGGTATTTTTTTGGTTTTACAAGGTCAATTAATTAGCATAAACTAATTGCCTAACTTTTCTAATATTGGCTTCACCAAGAAAGTGAGTGAGTGAGTGAGTGAAATAACTTTATTGAGGTCCAGAGAAGACGCAGGGGACACCCCGCGCCACCCGGCTAGTCCCACGTAGGGACCGGCAAGCCGAGCTTGACGTCCGATCGCGGGCACTCTGGACGGCCAGGGTTTGGTCGTTGAGTTCGGAGCTGCCCAAAAGCGCAGCCCACCTATCCTCGCTGAAGGCGGAGCCGATGGCTTCACACTCCCACAACACATGGTTAAATGTTGCCGTAATTGGTTAAATGTTGTTGTCGTTAGTGCCAATACGAAAGTTGTAGATCACATTTAAAAATAGCTGACTGAAGTGTTAGCAATTAAATACCATTCATCTTGTAATTGCCTTTAAATAAAGCCTGAAAATTACAAAAACAACCGCGTGATAGCGCCACTATTTCAGTGCCACCAAACGACCGATCAGAAAAGGACAGTGTTTGCATGCCTTTTTTTGAGACTCACTCGCGTGCCCTGTCGCGATCGGGCGCACAGAGCGAGCGGCGGTGATGACGGTGTGTCGCGCTTCAACGTGACGTGGCATAAACATATCATTCGCTCCACTTGCGGAATGAAGCCCGAACACACAAGGAAAGAAAAAAAAAAGAAGCTCGGGCTTGAGTAAATGTTGACCGCGGAACTGTTTAATCGGGAAGAAAATTGCTGTTGTCATGTTCTTCTGTTCGTTAGCTATCATATCTTACTAGCGACAGTTGCTGGCGCGTACCTTGCGGCCACCGTATACGTCAAGTTCGTCCCGGAATCGCTGTACAGATACGTGGATTTCGTTTCTTGATCGGTCACCTGGGAGCGCTAAAATAGTGGTGCTATTAAAGTCCCTATATAAGACAAGTACCGCCATCCTTTGATAAACGCCGCTTCTCCCTCTCCTGTATCTCCGATTGGACGATGATAGCGCGCGCTTTTCACTTCTTTATATTTTCTTTTTTTCCGCCTCAGAGCCATGTTGAAAGTCCTCTGCGCAGCCGCAGTCGCCGGTGGCGCGTGCCTGGCCTGAAAGCTTCAACGTAGACTTTCTAGGTGCGCCACCATCGACTTGGCTTTCGCAAGCAAAAAGTAAAGAAAAAAAAAAGCAAGCGCTTTAGGAAAGGAGGCGGCGGAGGAAAGAGTAGATGGCGGTACTTTTCTTATATAGGGACTTTAGGTGCTATCACGGCCTTGTTTTTGTATTTCGCGGGCTTTCTTTAAAGGCAATTACAGTCTTGTAATTGCCTTTAAATTGCTCCATCAATGTTACTTAATTGCAAACACTTCAGCCAGCCATTTTAAATGTGGTCTACAACTTTCGTATTGGCACTTTCTTGGTGAAGTCAATATTTAAAAAGTTACGCAATTAGTTTATGCTAATTAATTGACCTTGCAAAACGAAAAAAAGAAAATACCACACACTAGGACACGCGATCCTCAGCACCACTGAGTTGGTTTTAGTCGCCTAGCACACTCCGTCGTTTTTAAAACATTGGCTACTTTTAGCTGGGACTCCCTGTATATGTGTTTGTACGAGATTTGACCCTTGGAGCGTTAGTCAGCAGCGCCACCCATGGCGACGGCGGCGGATGTAGCGCATCGTTTTAACCGCAGCCGTCGCGTAGTACGTGAAATTTACGAGCAGGCAGCTCTATACCCATTGATGCAGAAGTATACCACGGAACACGATTCGATAGACTGCTCCTGGAATGTTTAACGCGTGTGAAAATTTACCGCTTCTCATTGACATTTTAACGCTTCTCATAGCGAGCTATAAGTTCGGCTGCACTCTTCTCCCCTTAAGCGCAGAGTGGCGCATGCTTCAAGAAGGGACCTGTCAAGGGGTTCGTATATGTTTAGCGTGCTTTCTCTGGTAGAATCCTATGAAGTTGGCCTTAGGAACCAAGGTATACTAGTACCTTCGCGTAGATTGTCGGCGTATATTATTATTATATACTGTATATATTATATTATGCGTGTATATGAAACCAAAATGCTCGAACTCGCTGACGTTGCGTAAATCATTTGTTTCGTTGGCATGGGTGAACTACATGGCCTGTTTCTTGTTGGTAAACATGCTGCTGTTTTACTGAAATTGATTTTCATATGCCATTTCGCGCTCAAAGGCAAAAAAAAAAAAAGCTTCACCTTTAATATGTATCGGTCCAAGCATTAGAAACGCTGGTGTAAAAAGCGCAATATTGAGGATGATATAATTTATCAGATTTGCTAGCTATTGTTTGTACATCGTTCATATAAATCAATAAAAGTGTCCATAGAAGTCACCCTTGGGGTGTGTTCGTCCCAAAATGCCACATATTATACCTCTTTGAGGTGCACATGAATTCGCGCGAGACTTTTGGGTCATCTAATGCTTTAAATGAAGGAGGTATACGTTTTTTTTTTCAACGTCCTTGGTTTAGATGCTACGGTGGAGGGGTCGGGAAGGACAACTCTTCTACCGGCACCCTCTCCCATTTTGGCGGCTGCGGGAAGAGAGGAGGGCAGTCGCCTTCCAAGCCGGCGCTCGCGCCGCTAGAGACAAAACACGTATATGACGAAACAGCCTCTAGATGCTTTGCAGCACCGCATGCATGGAGGAGAGAGAGAGAGAATAGACGTTTAATAATCTGAATCAGTGAGAAAGTGTGCTTCCTTTCTTCACCGAAGGCGGGTAGAAAATAACTAGGAGGTAGCGTCACGTGCAAATCTTGAAGCCTATTCACAAAGAAATATAAAGGAGTAGGCCCTCGTCACGGGGTAGGCAAGCGGTAGCTTCTGGTCGCCTGCCTTTAGTCTGAACCACGGTGTAAGATAGAGTATATATCTTACACCGTGGTCTGAACTGAACTGTTCCAACTCGCCCAAATGACAACTCTCTTAAGCTCACACTCTTGAAGATGTTTGCACTCTTTGGGGCTTATCTTGTCCCACAATGATAACCGTCATCAGTCTTATACCCGCATTTCGCTTCTTTAACGCTGCGAGCCCGGTACTTCCGAGTCACGAACGGCATGCGCGTAATCAGCGTGACATAGCACTATGTCACGCTGATTACGCGCATGCCGTTCGTGACTCGGAAGTAATCAGCGTGACATAGCACTATGTAACGCTGATTACGCGCATGCCGTTCGTGACTCGGAAGTACCGGGCTCGCAGCGTTAAAGAAGCGAAATGCGGGTATAAGACTGATGACGGTTATCATTGTGGGACAAGATAAGCCCCAAAGAGTGCAAACAGCTTTTTTTTTAACGCTGCGTGCCCGGTACTTTCAGGTCACCAACGGAATGCACGTGACCAGCGGGACAGAGCATTCTCGACAAGAAAGTAGCGAGCGCCGAGTTTTGAAGAAAAGCATGCAATGTGAGCAAGGCAGATAACGATTATCGTTGTGGGATAAGATAAGCCCTTAAGGGTGCAAACGTTTTTAAGAGTGCACCTTTAGACGCGAATAATTTTGTCGCCGTCTATCGCACAAGGAAACATTCGTAACGTATTGCCTCTGAGATCTGGCAGTGCAGTTTGCTTGCCGCGGGTGACCGCGGGCGCCGTAGAATCACGGAGGCCATGTCCAGCTAATACATCCGCTCTGGTTAAGCCTAATGGGCCCAAAATCCGCGCGCGAATTTCGAAACAGTGGCCAGTGGCACGGTACCACCACCTCACGGTGGTGGTACCGTGCTGTACCGTAGGATGGCACGGTGGTGAGGGGAGCGTTTTAACATTCTTCTCTCGTGACAGCTAGCGTTTTGAGACACTGTCGTTGGGGCGCTGCGCCTCTGGTCGAAGACGCAGACGCTGTCTTTTAAGACGCTGAGCCTCTGGTCGCAGACGCTCCACAAAGTTTCGAACTGTTCCTCGGGGAAGTGGCGCTCGAAGTGCCGGTCGGCTTTCACGTTAGGGTATGGCAGGGTGATAAGCGCCACTAATTCTTAATGATCGGGGCAACAACTCTGCGCCGATCATTAAGCATTAAACACGCATTGCTTCCATGTCCTATAGATTGACATATTATTCAGTGCTTTCATATTTAAAACAGCGCCAAAAAACACGGACAAGAGCACAGGACGAGCGCTGTCCTGTGCAGCGAACACAGGACAGCGCTCGTCCTGTGTTCTCTCTTGTCCGTGTTTTCTGGCGCTGTTTTAAATATTAATGATACGTAACAACTAGCTCGCACCAAAACCCTTCTGATTCAGTGCTTCTTGTGAAATATAGTCTAACAGATTCTCATAAACAAAAAGATGCTCGTAGTTTATATGACCAGTCTTAGAAAAAAAAAAAAGGCGAAGCATCGATTGCGATAGCAAATTAGTGGACAGCTATACAAAGTAAGGATTGTAGATTTATCGGCCGTATAAGCTTGTAAACTAACTAAATTAACAAGCATGGTGTCACGCTCGCACAATCAAACCGGAACGCATCTCGCTCGCTGACCGCGGAAACTCTCTGTCAATGAAGGACAAAACGCTGGAGTGAGTGAGCGCAGCAGCAGCAGTAGCGAGTGAATTGAGCTTCGTGCTGGCGCTCGCATCAACGCGATCTTAGCTGCGAAAACACAGGGAAGGCGGAACCTTCCCCCCGCCGCAGATCGCTTTCAAGATACAGCCGCGCGGGCGGGAGCTCGCAGTGCAGAACGCGCGGCCCCTCCACCGCCCTGCCCTCCCTCCGGAAAAAAAAATGACTGCGCGCTTCCTTCCCGCTTCCCGCCCTTGCATGCGCATACTTTCACCGTGCCCTTGCGTGGGCATGTTTCGCCATGCTTCACCACGCATGCTTTTACCATGCCCTCGCATTCGCATGCTTTCACCGTCGCATGCTTTCACTCGGACATAAAGCATACGGCGTGCGGCGACGATTTTACCGCCCTTGGACTTTTTACAGAACCTCACGGTGACAGCGACGCCGACCGGAGAAATCCGCTTGGAGTGTCCATATAATTGCTATTTCAATAAAATCCGGCAGATCCCATGCCCTGTGGGAATCGATGTTATGCGAAGCAGTGTGCGAGCAGCCTACCAAGGTAACGAAACGACCATGAGAGCACCAAGACATAGGCGGCTCTTTCATGAACTACATGACATGCATGTCATGAGTACTCAGGAGTCCCTTTAGCTACACCGAAGAGACCTTAAGGCGAAAGCCTCAGTCATGCTCATGTCTATGACTTCGACCATCAACATGTAGCCTATTCCTTCACTTAGTGTCCACGTCCGAACCAATTTCAGTGGTTTTTGAGTATTAATCTTTTTTCGCTGAGTCATTGTCATTTTTGCTGAGCCATGCGCATGGTTACTTCTACCATCATCCTTTAGTGTTTCTTTCACTTCGTGCCCACGTCCAAACCCATTTCAGTGGCTTTTGAGTATTATTCTTTTTTTGCTGAGTCATGCTCATGACTATCACTTCTACTACCATACTTTAGTGTTTCCTTCACTTAGTACCCACGTCCGAGCCCATTTCAATGGGTTTTGAGTGTTAATCTTTTTTCGCTGAGTCATTGTCAGTTTTGCTCAGTCATGGTCATGACTATGACTTCTACCATCATCCTTTAGTGTTTCCGTCACTTATTACCCACGTCAGAACCCATTTCAGTGGCTTGTAAGGGGTAATTTTTTTTTGCTGAGTCATTGACGTTTTTGCTGAGTCATACTTATGACTATCACTTCTACCACCATCCTTTAGTGTTTCATTCACTTAGTACCAACTAGTAAGTGGTTCATGTGGAAAGGGCAAATGTTGACGCTATCTTCTGCAGCCCTTGAGGGAGCACGGCTCAGCGCCAACGGGAAGGGGTAAGTGGGGGAGAAAGGAGGATAGGGTGGAGTCGCCATGGCTGGGCGAAGCAAAACCGGCAGGCTGTGGCGGCACGTATCAGGCCGGGATGGAAGGCCTTGGTGTGCTGCAGAGACTGCAGGGGGTGTTGTTCCGGGCCTGTTAGGCCCGGGGTGGGATGGGAGGCCGCGAGGCCGTCCCGCAAATGGAGATGAAGTCGTCGCCGCGCGCCGAACGCTGCATGCGCGAGCGAAAGGGCGCGAGGGGCGCGCGCCTTCACGAGGAGGGAAGGCACGGCGGAGAACAAACGCGCGTTCTGCGCCGTGCTCGCTTAAGGGCTGCAGAAGTAGGCCAGTACCAACGTCCGAACCCATTTCAGGGGTTTTTGAGTGTTAATTTTTTTCGCTGAGTCATTGTCATTTTTGCTGAGCCATGCTCATGACTATGGCTTCTACAACTATCCTTTAGTGTTTCCTTAACTTAGTACCCACGTCAGAACCCATTTCAGTAGTTTCTGAGTGTTAATCTTTTTCCGCTGGGTCATTGTCATGACCTATATGACACGCATGTCATGACATTTATGTCATAACCTATCACTTATGTTCGTCATACATCCTTGTCATATTATACCAATTCTGGTGCCTATCAAGTTAACGGGACGACCATGAGAGCACCAAGACCTAGGCGGCTATTTCAGGACCTACATGACACGCATGTCATGAAATTCATGACACGACATCATTTATGTTCGTCATATACTCTTGTCATAGTACACCAATTTTAGTACATACCAAGTTACCGAAACGACCATGAGAGCGCAAAGTCGTAGGTGGCTAGATAGATACTGTCAAAGTAGCAAATGTTCGCCAAGAAATGCTTAGTCAAGAAATGCTTAGCCAAGAAATGCTTATCATCCACCGCTCACGGCCGGCTGATCCCGTTGATAACGCGAGCGAACCGTCGCTCTGACCACTGACAAAGCGCGATAAGCGCGAAAAGGCATTATTACTTTAAAGGCATCGCTGCAAAATACCGGCCCAGAATTCTTGTTTGTTTAAGGTCGGACTCGTCGGTCGCAGACATGGTGCCTTGGCCGCCGGTTCATCGCTCAGCTCGCTTTATCGGCCGAGCAACGCTCTTTCCCCTTTTCCTCCTTTCAACGGCGAGACCAACGCAGTGTGAGCGGTTCGAGCAGTTCGAGCACCGCAGCTTCAGCAGTGGCGTCTGTCCATCTGCGATGCGGTGGTTCGCACATTTTGCGCGATGGTTGTGTGCCTGCTGGCCTGCCGTGAACCACGTCGGAACGCCGAGAATTTGCAAGAACTTGAAGTGGTCCATGAGACGTGGCTACGACGTATGCAGCACTTCCAGGCGCCACGGACCGACGCGCCTTTTCACACCATCACCGAGCACGCAAGGCCTAAGGTATGGTGACGGCTTTGTGATCTCCGCCATCGCGGGCTTGATTCATTCTTCACAGTTATCTTGGATTTTGTTAAATCGCTGCTCAGTTTAGTACTTTGTCACCTTTAACACCACTTTACGTTTCCGTAAGAGTGCAAGCAGCTTGAAGGCGACCGCGCTCTTAGAGCAGATCGCTTCCTTCTGCAAGAACGCGATCTTAATTTTTGTATTCGACTTTATGTTGCGGTCCCTTTTTGTTCCAACCGCTATTGATTCGTGTGCCGCAGGACTTGTCTACATTAGCTGGAAGGTCAGCCTACGAAGTGGGTACTGATTTATGAGCGTGGGCTGACGGGTGCTAGCTATTGATTTTTCGTCTGAATCTTAGGCGCGTTGTGGCTCTTGTGATATGCTCTCCAGCAGAGCAGCCATATTCTTTGGTGACATTGAAAAGTTTCTGTTCCCGTCCCAACTTGGTTGGAAACTGCAAACGTGTTCTTCATTCAGCATGAGAAATAAGTGGTTCTGGTTATGGATGCCGTAGCCTAGACCAACACGTTTCGCGGGACGTTGTTTCTTCCCAAGTGCGTCACGACATAAGCGTGTAGTTCAAGCATGCATGACGACACATTCTCATTTAGCTCATTAAGAAAGCAAAATGCTCGAAAATCGCGTACACCGAGTTAGAAAAGACAGGAACCTGGATGGTTTCTTCTTAGAACGTCTTATTCTGTTCTCATCGCCAATTTCCAAAGCGAATCAGTTTCGTCTTGTCCCGCTTGCAGTTGTTCCGCAGAACGAGATAAGTCTGATAGTAAGGCTTCACCCTTTCTAACTTCCGAAAGCAGTGACTGCTTCGCATACATAGTCTACCGCGAGGCATCTACTCCCGTTTGTCATACCATAAGCTGATGTACAATTTGGCTAAACTCTGGCGGATCGTTTTGATATCGATCACGAAGCTGCATAGCATCGTTGACTGCAGATTATTATTATTGACTGCAGAATTTATTAGGCCAAAGTGACGAAGGCTCTCCAATTCAATCATGACGTAAGCGCAAAGCCCGCACCACGATTTGCTGGCGATTGCGCATCGGGAGACATCACCCCGCGCACCGGTTCTCACGTTTGCCGTGAAATGATACGCTAAGTGACAGCTAGGGCAGCGATGATTTCAGTTTCTTCTGTCTGCATGTCGCTATCATGGACAACTGCGCGCGTTCTTTCGGCAAGCGAGTCAGGGTACGGCCACGCTAGCGGCAAAAAACGCGTGCGTCATGCCGCGGGCGGCAAGTTTCCGCGCGTCAGCGCCTTGCCGCGAGGCCACCGTGGCAAGCGCGTCTCGCCGCGCGGCAGCGCGATAAGATCTCCCGCGCTCTCCGAACGCGCGAGCAACACCGCGAGCGCTAGTTGTTTCATGCGAGACGACGACGATCGTCGATTGAAAACCCGGCGCGGACCGGCAGCGGTCCGATTGTGATGGCTCCGTGACGTCACCCTCGTCGCTCTTGAGTGGTTCATCTCGCGGCACGCGGCATTTGCCGCAGAAATGGGTCTCGAACCCATTTCGCGCGGCAGGCCGCAAGACCCCAGATTCCTGCCGCTTTGGCCGCGCGCGGCATGACGCGTTGCCGCGGGTTTCTGACGCGCGTTTTTGCCACGAGTTTTTGCCGCTAGCGTGGCCGTACCCTGAGACCGATTGTTAGCGTGATTTTCGCAGTCAACATCTGCGTCGCTGCCTTATCGATTTCTCAGCGGCGGCCCCAGAGGCTAAAAGAATATTTCACCCCCCACATATAAGAGCAATTTGTTGGCGGTGCGCGTCTTTTGTCCTTTAAGCGGCGTTTCTTTTAGTGCAGCAACATACTAAGCTGATATTGCGGCAGACCGGTTATTCGACTCACCGGTTATTCGAATTAGAAAACCGCGTAACCGGAGTAATCGGTTAGGCTGCATGTTTGGTCAGTTATAATGTTCGGATACTCAAATATCCAGATATTTGCTCATGATACCGCAGTTCATTGAATAGCTGTATACTCCATGGCGCAAATGTTCAATTACTCCCCGCGTATGTCAACCCTGCGCGTTGGTTTGAGCAGTCTACTTTTCAAAGCTTCTTCCAGTCAACTGACGAACTTAAGGATGCTCTTGGCGAGCTTCATAGCATTACTTCTCAATTAAAGATGATGAAAGATAACTATGCAGCTGTTAGACGAAGAGATAAGGAACAAAGTGAAAAGGTAACTAGAGCAAGAACGCGAATTTCGGAGCTGGAACAATACAGACATCTACTCGATGTCGAGATAAAGACTGCCAGTCACTGTCAAAAAAAAAAAAAAAAAAAAAAAAGAGGCACCGAATTGGCAATGGAAGTGCGCAGACAGCATTGGTTTCTCTTCAGGAGTGCGATGTTTATTCGCGCAAAGTGTGCTAAATAAGAAAGGCAACTAGGCAAACCTAGTAGTCCGGTTTTTGCTCTATAACGAAACGCAATGCTTTCCTGATTGATGATAAAAACATAAAGCTGTCGACTTCAGCACTTGGATTCACTTGACCTGACCAGTGTACCTATGTAAATGAGCATCTGACATTTGAAAACAAACGCCTGCTTGGAGCTACAATGGACCTCTCCATTTCGCAAACAGTGTGACGTCAGAGGGCATGCGCAAACGGAGAGCGAAAGGTGTGCGAAGCGCTGGTGGGCAAAAGATTTTCCTCACGCCATTGCATCTTTTGCGATGGATTTGTCTGAGTACGGGAGTACTCGACCAGAAGCTGCCCGTCAGTGGTAAGTCGAGGAGTTCTTCGCCTGCGGCGAGCAGCACCTTGATCCTTTGCTCATAGACAGCTTTAAAAAAAACGATCCGAGGTGCTCGTTGAACGTTGAACGACATAGATGTTTACCTCTGAAATACGCTTGGACCATGCACTATACGGGAGTAATGAAATCGTACTGGTTGCTTAAGACGTACGGTCTTGCCATGGAAGGACATGTGCGGTTGAGTTCACTGACAATTGAGGGTGAAGACTATTGACATTTACGATCGCAATCAAGAAGCTCGATCACGATTGACTGGATCCGGCTCGAGCAAAATCGCGATCGGAAATGCCCGCGTAGCAGCACTCTGTCCGGATCTGGTTCGGCCGTGATCGAAAGTGCCAGTTCGACATCAATCCATGTGGCAGGATGTTTAAGTGCTTGTTGGCTGGTCTAGCCAACCATTGTTCACGTAGCTCGGGCTAATCTAACACAATATTACAAGTAGAGAGCTGGCTACGTGTGATGCGCTGTTTTCATCACGTAAACACGAACGTGACCGCATTTGTTCCGGCGGTTGTCTCCTGTGCTCGCGATCTAAATTCATAGCATCCAGTATGAAAGCAGCAGGACACTGCCAAGGCGGCAGCCGGTTAGTTAGAATTTTAGGAAAAGCGCAAGTGGCACTACGCATATTTTTTCGGCGTCTGACTTACATCTGCCACGGCGCAATGCCAGCCCCCTACGCTTTTCGCCGCTTCGTGTCTCTTGAAAAACGAAAAAAGCGGATCCTACTGCTTTTTTTTTTGCAATTTACGCATCAAAGCGCGCAAAAGCTCGCAGGCGCACAAAACGCAAAAATAAAGAAAAGAGCGATACGCGAAGCTCTCCGCGCACGCCAACTCGCGTGCGGCTTTCTTTTCGCCCAGCAAACACTCCCGCCTGCATCCGAAGATCACGTGACCGACTCGTCTTGGCGTAGCCCTAGATATTTATATAGGAAAAAAATTAAGCCAGTCCCACGCTTGAGAAATCTGATGAAACAGCGGAGCTCTGCAAGCGTGGAGGTGTAACGTAGATTTTTTTTGTAGGTATGACGCTCGCCTTCGGACCGTGCGTACCCGGGTGGAAATCCCGCCTCGCCAAGAAAGCTTATACCGTTTTATTGCGATAGCAATTATATGGACACTTCAACCGGATTTCTGCCGTCGCCGTCGCCGTGAGGTTCCCTATAGATAAAATCGCCGCGTGCCGTATGCCCGAGCGGAAGCGTGCGGGGACGCGCGCTATCACGGAGAGCGAACGCACTCAATCTCCCACGCGCAAGCGAGGAAGCGGGAAGCCAGCGCCGGAGGGAGCGGGGGGGGGGGGGGGGGGAGGGGGGGGGGGGGGGCGCACTTCCACTCTGCCAACAACCGCGCTCGTCGCTCGCTCGCACCGTCTCTTATCTCCACACGGCTCTGACCTTTATGCGCCGTGCATTCGCCGCTCAGTTTCTGTTGAAGCGATAGACCGCACGTACCTTCGCCGCTGCGGCGTATCCGCTTGCTGCCAGAGTTTTGACGGTCGTTGTCTGCAGTCATTCAGTGTGTTCTATTCATGTTTGTTTGTGCGCGCTCACACCAAGCTTGTTCATTCAGTTAGTAATAGTCGGGCCACATTTTCCAACGCACGCTACACATGCAATGCTGCCCGGATCGGCAGTGCAGCGCTGCAGGTGTGTCCCTTCACACGCGCTGCCCACGGGAAGCGCTTCTCATCAACACGTGGTCATCGAGTCTCTCTTCATGTCGGTCTACTTACGCCGCAGCACACCTGCTTACTTAATCAGCTCATGTTTACTACAATTCATATTGCTACCAAAGCCGCTCACCTTACTTCGTATGACATTGCTGTGTTGCTATCGCATTCATTGCTTCGCCCTTAGGGCGAAACTGTGACATTTTTTCTCTTCCTCTATCTTTCTTTCTCTCTCCTTCTTGTTCTCCTTCTTTCTATCTTTCTCTCTCACTCGCTCTCATTTTCTATTTCTTTCGCCCATAGCACGTTGTTACAATCGTCGGTACAATGCAACCATATGGTTCCCATAAATGCATGTTCTTTAAGCGTGGACGACAGCAAAGGAAAAGGCTAATGCGTGGCAAGGGCGACAATTGTCAATGTTCTCGCGCGCCACAGTCGGTAACCTATTTATTACCTCCAAAGTATGGTATGTCATGAATGTGCTGTATGCTTCGCTTATCAACATTAAAGAAATCCACCGTGTCTTCGCCGTTTTCACATGGGCATCAACTTGGGAAAGAACCAGCCGTACAACATTGTTCTTGCCCGTAAAGCAAGTTGCAAGTTGCACAAGTTGCCCGCAACTTGTGCACACAAGTTGTATAGCGCTTTGTATACCTTCGCGATCAGAATGATATGTTCCTTCGCATAGTCATGTAAGTCTGTTTATGTCGTCACCTTTCATGATTTGTTGTATGCTCGTTTGAAGCAATGTGTGGTGCCGTTAAAGTTTGTGCACCAGAAGTCGTGCTTGCGTGCAGACTGTTGCATGCGCGCTTTTCAGTGCAGTATCTCTCCAATGTCACTAGGAAACAATTGTATGAGGACCTAATTGACACTATGCTCCCTGTACCGATTTACCGCATGTCAAACTATGGAGCCCCAGGAGATGCTCTCAAAAGTTTTAAAAGAATGTCAGTACACCCTTCGGTAAAAACGTTTTTCTTTAAACTACTCACTAATACACTATCAGTTAAAACTTGGATGCATAACCAAGGTATTTTTGTCCCTTGGTCTATTAACTGCTTATGTAAGAAACCTGAAACGATTGAGCATGTGTTTTGGATTGCTGGGACGCAATTTTTTTTCTGGGATGTACTTCAAGGGACGTTAAGAAAGAATTACATTTAGATCCACCAGGAGTAAGATTCTTACCGAGCGATACTGAGGGTTTCCCGTATGACGCTATAATGCTCCTGGGCCTCCACAGTTTGTGGAAAACTAGAACGCAGTTCAAAAAAGCGGGCAAGTTTGCACTCGGTCGTGCAAAGCTTAGGCACAGCGAAACTGTCGATTCTCAAGTCTTACTGGCTGTTACTGCTAGGCATTAACTTGGTTGTTGCTAAGTCTTAACTTGGTTTAACTTAACTACGCATGTAGGAAAGATATTCTCGAGCGATCATTTTCGGAGATACCTTCCCTTTCGCGACATTTCGCGGGACTAGCGCTGGACACATCGGTGCCTACGAGCGACAGCGTTCCTGGCATGCCACAAACGCAGGCAGGCTAAACAAGGTTGGCACAGTACCAAGAACGCTGTTGCTTGCCGACGCTGAACGCGTTGGAGGCTAGCCGCACGATATCTAGCGAAAGTTGCCAAGTGCATGCACACTGAGCGAAAGCTATGCGCAGTGTACGGGTGGCGCGCAGCAGACGACCCGCCAGGATGACGTCACGGCGCACGTAAAGTCCCTATATAAGAAAAGTACCACCATCCTTTGATCAACACCGCTTCGCTCTTATTCTCCGATTGGACGATGATAGCGTGCGCTTTGACTTTATATTTTGTTTTTCAGCCTCAGAGCCACGTTGAAAGTATCTTTGCGCAGCCGCAGTCTCCGGCGGCGGCGCGCGCCCGGCCTGAAGGTTTCAACGCGGACTTTCTAGGGCCGCCTCCGTCGACTTGCTTTCGCAAACAAAAAATAAAGAAAAAAGCAAGCGCTTTAGGAGAGAAGACGGAGGAAAGAGTAGACGGCGGTACTTTTAGGCGCATGCGCAGTAGCGCGCAGCTGGCGGGTGTTCGGCGGAGCCGTGTTTGTCGGACGAAGCGAGAGCGCACCTGCGCCGGCGGTTACTAGGCAATGCGAGGTGACGTTATCGCTACTGCTTCGGCGCATGCGCGGCTAGGCAACGCGGGCGGCGTGGGCAGCAGCTCTGCGCGTTGCCTCGTTCGTGCTGCTACAATTTGTTTCTCTATCTCGCTCTGATTTTCTCTTTCCCTCTCCCGAGCATGCTCTCCTTCCTCTACTTAACGTCCCATGTCAAGGCAACATGTGCACGGCACAGAGAGGAGGCGAGGCACACGCCGCACCGCGAGGTGGTTGCTAGGCAACGCAGTGACATCATACCTCGGCGAGGTTTTGCGGCAGCAGGCGGCACTTTTTACGGTGAGCTAGAACAGCTTCGTTGTTAATTAAGCTGATGTTGTGAGATCTGCACGCGATCACTTCATTGAAAGTGTAGTATGGTTCAGGGATATCCATCGGGCACTCCCTGAACAGCCAACGTGGATTGAAATTCCGGACGAATTGGCATCATTGAAAAAAAAAAAAAAGCTTCGCCTTTAAGAGTAGAACGCGATAGCGTTATGGGGACCCGCGTTCGCTTTCGCAACGCACGGCTGTAGGTGTGGTAGAAATGCTGGAAAAGGGGTTTGTGTTTGAGTTTCCTCGTAGCAAAATTAGGTTTTCTCGTACATTCAAATTACAATCCGACGCCGATTGGTAAACAATCCGACGGCAATTCCGACGCCGAATGGTAAAGTCGTACTTTACCATTTTTCTGACAGATTTCACTGCGAGAAATTAAATTTTTTTTCACCAAAACCTTGCACCACGTGGAGGGCTTGAGCAGTTGAGGGTAGCGTGACTGCTCTGGGTACTGCACAGATCAGTATAGAATTATCCAGATGCTTTTACTATGTCATCAAAATTGCTGATGATATTACCTTGCTTATCTCTCAATGCTTACATCTTGCCTTATCCTGTACCCAGTTTTCTTCTCACTGATTTAATTCTGTGTCCATATTTTTTGTTTTGGATAATAAAGCAAAAAGTAGATTTCTACATCAGACCTCAACATATCATTCTGCGCATAGGTATCTGAAGCATGTACACAGTCGTCCTAATGAATTAGCACGCTATAATTATTTGATTTTCTTTGAATTAGCCATTCGGCATGTACCCCTGGGTGTGAACCATTTTATTTATTCTTATTTATACAATACCGCAGACACAAGAAAGAAGTGCCGCACGTCAATCAGTAGTAGGTTCAATTGGGTATGGCATAGTTTTCCAGTGGTTAATTGTTCGTGGAAAAAAGGAATACTTGAACACTTGAGTGCGTGCAAAATATGGGGTTAAAGTGAGGGGTTGGTGGTGTCGACTTTGCCTAGATAAGAGTTTAATATATATATTGTTGGGTCAATAACTAATGTTACTACTAAATAAAGTCAAGGCGCAATTTTTTTCTTCGTAAAGCTAGCAAGTGTATACCATTTGTTACCATGAATGCTGTGCCATTCTACTTCTACTCTGCCAACAACCGCGCTCGTCGCTCGCTCGCACCGTCGCTTATCTCCACGCGGCTCTGACCTTTATGCGTCGTGCATTCGCCGCTCAGTTTCCGTTGAAGCGATAGACCGCACGTACCTTCGCCCGCTGCTGTGGCGTATGCGCTTGCTGTCATCGTTTTGACAGTCGTTGTCTGCAGTCATTCAGTGTGATCTATTCATGTATGTTTGTGCGCGCTCACACCACGCTTGTTCATTCAGTTAGTAATAGTCGGGCCACATTTTCCAACGCACGCTACACATGCAATGCTGCCCGGATCGGCAGTGCAGCGCTACAGGTGTGTCCCTTCACAGGCGCTGCCCACGGGAAGCGCTTCTCATCAACACCACCGTTTCACACGTGCCTTCTCGTGGTCATCGAGTCTCTCTTCATGTCGGTCTACTTACGCCGCAGCACACCTGCTTACTTAATCAGCTCATGTTTACTACAATTCATATTGCTACCAAAGCCGCTCACCTTACTTCGTATGACATTGCGGTGTTGCTATCGCATTCATTGCTTCGCCCTTAAGGCGAAACTGTGACATTTTATTTTATTTACTGGTTATGCTAAATGGTTGAAAAGACACAACACACAACTTCGTTGCGTCTCCGCGTGCCGTATTCTGTATCGAGTGAAAGCGAGTATAGGCGACCACATTCACGCCACCTTTCAGCAACGGTGTGTGCCACGTTGGGCCGATGCGTGTTCGGCTTCTTGTCGCTTTCGCATCCATTCGCGCTGTTAGCGCGCCGGCGTTCCTTGAAGGCGCGCTCTTCCTCTTCGGAGCGAGCGACACCAGTCTTACCCATACCGAGTCCAAGGGGCTACTGATGACGACGCTAGGGAAATAGCTATGTCAAGAGAGAATGAGACACAGCTATCGTTTGGGAGGCTACTACGTTTTAATAATAATAATAATAATAATAATAATAATAATAATAATAATAATAATAATAATAATAATAATAATAATAATAATAATAATAGTAATAATAATAATAATCAATCAATCAATCAATCATGTTTATTTAACGTGCCCAGGAACAACACTACGGTCTGAGTGCTGGCGCACGCATACATTACAAACCAAAAAACAAAACACTGTAGGGGAGAATTATTAAAAAATAAATGAATAAAAATGAAAATTGTGAAAAGAAGAGAGTACGGACAGCAAAACGCAAAGTAAATACAAAAGAAAACGGAGGAGAAGCGCACTTGAACAATGCATGAAATTATAACACAAGGCAAAGCTCGGAAAAGAACGATGACAAGGAGTTATGAAAGATGTAAAGATCACGAAAGTAAGCGTTATAAAGACTCTGTATCCTGTGAACAGTTCAGTGTTCGTGATGACAGGCAGGAACATGGAAAGGTCTACGTTCTCTGGTGATCTTGCGTGGGATACGGAACATGACACAGCCGAGAAGTTCGGGACACGTGAGGTTACCGTGAAGGATTTTAAAGAGAAGCAGGAGGTCAGCGCGATTACGTCGGTCGCGAAGTGAGGGCAATGACAACAATCCAACAGTGCTAGTACAGGGTGCAATGTCCAGGTTTGCAAAGCGGTGATTATATATGCTTAGAAACTTTTTCTGGACACGATCTATAATGTCACTGCTGGATCTAAAAGAGCCATTCCAGACTACCGACGCATATTCGAGTTGATATAATTTGCGGAACGGTGTAGGAGACTTTCCCTCGATAGTCTGCATACAGAACCAAGAGAGCGCATACCCCGCATTGCAACACGTTTAGTGTGAGCCGAAAAGTGTAAGGTTGAATAAATAAATAAATAAATAAATAAATAAATAAATAAATAAATAAATAAATAAATAAATAAATAAATAAATAAATAAATAAATAAAAAATAAATAAAAAATAAATAAATAAATAAATAAATAAATAAAAAATAAATAAATAAATAAATAAATAAATAAAAAAATAAATAAATGATCGTCGGCTACAACTATCCAAGATACATCTGACATATCTATACTGAATCTCAGAAGTTCCCTTTAGCTCTATGGAGGCTACCGGGTCCTCAGCTAATAGGAAAGGTGACTAGCCCCTGCACATGTATTCCTCCGCGCAGCGTCGTCTGCTCAGCGTCTCCACGGCGCCTGCTCGCCTTGCTGTCGATACACGGTCATTGCAGTTATTGTACGTGGCTGGCTTATTAACCTAAAAGATACAAGAAAACAATGAAACAAGCAACTACGTCGAATATTCGAAGAAGTGTGGCAACATTAACATTAGTAATTATCTAGCAACGGTACAAATGACATTTCTGCAAAAAAAAAAAAAAAAAAAAACGCAGTGCATGCTCCGTGTGATTTATTGTGCTGCCGAAGATCGCTAGGGGCTCATTGCGGATAACCTAATTTTTGTTCTCTGTGCCTTACAAAGCATCTGTGCAGATATTTAGCGAGTTTAGGAAGAAATCATGCTAAAAATATTTATTTAACCCGTATTCATGTTGTGAATTTTCATGTGTGTCCGGAAAGCATCGCTCATTTTAGGACACATGCCTTAATTCACAACTATCCCTGGCACCCAAAGTCTTCGTTCATGCTAGCATCCTCATCAGAGTTTGTGTCCTCCCCGAGGCTGACAACGACCGGTTGCTGGTTGTCGATAAATTCGTCAAGAATGTGGTCCATTTCCCTCATTTTTCCTCTTCGTCGATGACATGCTTAACATAATTTTTCCACTTCTGTGCACTCGCTTGTGAGAATGCGTCCAGAATAAGCTATTATTTTGACTTGATTTCCCTTGCGTTCCCCACTTCTTTTCGTGCAGTACTAGCCTGCGCACGTCTATTCTTTTTCTACACGCCCTGTGGATCTGATGGCCAGCTGATCTAGCGACACAGCAGCAACGATAACGCCAATAATTTATACGAGGTGGCAGCAGCCGTTCTACTTCTTGGTTCGCACTTTTGGCCGGGTTGGTTAAGTATACGGTAATTTTTCATTAGTTTTGTTGATTACTGTGTATGCTTATGTTTTCATTTTAGGTTGAAGCAGGCCATTTTCTTTATTTTGGTACATCTGAGACCTCAGTGATGTCCAGGAATTCTCCTAGACAGGGAAGTTCGCCTTGGTGAACCTCTCTTACAAGATGAACTACCTCTTGACCTCTTTCTCCACAACTTCAAGAGCAGCATTTCCGTCGCGCCGGTTCCCTTGCATGGGGACTGTATCAGGTTGAAGATCCTTATTGCTGTCCAAGAACAACTACATGCGGTGACTCTCAAACTGCCCGAGTATCACTGACATCCGGCAGTTCGGTCAAGGTGGGACAGTCTACAAGTATCCAGACCAGGCGTGCGGAACGGACCTGCTGAAGTGTTCCTCGTTTGCAACCATACCGGTGAGTGAGTGCGTATATACCGCCACATCTTGCATGCATAAAGGGCATCGTGCGTGGCGTCGACTCGCAACTAATTCCATAGGAGACCCTACCCGCAGGGGCGTCTGCGTAAGCAGGCGTTTGGTGTGTTGCGACACCACGCACACGAGGGTCGTACCCTCCCGCGTCTAACCGTGCGCGGCTTCGCCGTGTCCGGGGAAAAGAGGGTCCTGGGGGTTGAGCCAATGCTGAGTGCTTGGACCTTTATGGCCCCTTGGCGGAGGCAACACACCCCTTTGGCCTCGGCTTCACGTAGACGGCACCCCTGTATTGACCCACCCGGGGGAAATCGGTGGTCGCCTTTTCCTATCCCCCTCTCCAACCTTTTGCTTTCCTGTCTCCTTTCTTTAACTATCCTATCATCTTTTCTCTTCTGTCACTTCCTAATTTTCATAGGCGGCTTGGGTTAACCTTGTGTATGTGCCCTCCCTTGGGTATAATATATTAGGTTATAGTGGCAATGTACGGTTGGCGCCTGCAGCCTTACGCGTTAAGCGCTGCAGCGTGCCCTAGTTCGGCTCCGTGGTGGGTGGCCGCCATTGCCGCCGAAAAAACAAACCGTTATGGGAACACCAGCATTTCCCCGCCTACTTGATCGTCACCCTCTAAAGAGGGGACGCACCGATGAACTTAGCCTGTATTGCAACCGACCAAAAGAAATCTATCCGAAATACCATGTTGTACACAGTGAAAACGCTGCAAAACCGGCCAGATCCATTTCTCCATTCATAGTTGCGAAACCTTTGACGGAAGCTTTAGGCTCAGGTTACAAAGTGATCAAAATGGCTAGCGGAGACCTTCTTCTTGAGGTCCCTCAGAAACAACAGTACGAGAAACTCGGCAACCTTGTGACGTTCGGCAAGGTACCAATTTCTGTATCACCACACCGATCAATGAATAACTCACGTGGAGTCGTACCAGAAGCAGACCTCCTAGAATTATCAGAAGCAAAACTCCTGGAAGGGTGGAAAGATCAAAATGGTCACCAATGTAAAACGTATCATCATCAGACGGGACAACAAAGAAATCCCCACCAAACATCTTGTCCCCACATTTGGATCTAGCGTTCTATTCTTTTTTTTATTTGAAGTGAATACACTACAGGAAGGAGGCCAAAAGGCACAAATGCCTGACGAGTGCCTTCTCCCCATTGTAGGCATGTTGCACTCGGAGGGGTTACAAACAAAATGAAAAGTAAATCAATCACTACATTAGCAACGTAGCATATGCATCAACACTTGTGGGCATAATAACAAAACAAAAGCAAAAATCAATATATGGTCATAAAGCAAAGCTCAGAGCCACTCCCATGTCAGGTGCCTGAGGGAGTACAATGGCGCCCGACACAAGAGAGGAAAATAAAATGTCACAGTTTCGCCCTAAGGGCGAAGCAATGAATGCGATAGCAACACAGCAATGTCATACGAAGTAAGGTGAGCGGCTTTGGTAGCAACAACACGCAGAACTGTTGTCGACGCCATCGGCGTTTTGCCCGCGTTAGCTCAAAATGCGTGCGGCGTTGGTGACTGTTGCTGGAGCCTCTGATATAAAAAAGTTGTCGCAGTTTCACCTGAAAGGCGAAGCATCAATTGCGATAGCAAACTTGTAGAGAGCTATACGGAGTAATGATATTAGCTTTATCAGCTGTATAAACTTGGACATGCAGCAACATCGGCAACACGCAGAACTGTTGAAGACGCCATCGGCGTTTTGCCCGCGTTCGCTCAAAATGCGTGCGGCGTTGGTGACTGTTGCCGGAGCCTCTGATATAAATAGGCACTGCGTGCCGCAGCTAAACGTCGCCTCCCTTCCCTCCCCCTCCCCCACGGCCTCTCGCTCGTCGAAAGAAGGCGCGTTTGCTCTACATACATGGTGATTGTGAAGGAGAACAGAGACGCCTACTTTTGCAGCCCTTAAGCGAGCACGGCGCAGAACGCGCGTTTGTTCTCCGCCGTGCGTTCACTCCCCGTGAAAGACGCGCCCCTCGCGCCCTTTCACTCGCACATACAGCGTTCGGCGCGCGGCGACGATTTCTTCTCCAAATGACGTCATACGGAACCTCACGGCGACGGCGACGGCGACGCCGACGGCAGAAATCTGCTTTTGAGTGTCCATATAATTGCTATCGCAATAATAGGCACTTGGTGCCGCAGCTAAACGTCGCCTCCCTTCCCTCCCCCTCCCCCTCCCCACGGCCTCTCGCGCGTCGGAAGAAGGCGCGTTTGCTCTACATATATGGTGATTGTAAAGGAGAACAGAGACGCCTACTTCTGCAACCCTTAAGCGAGCACGGCGCAGAACGCGCGTTTGTTCTCCGCCGTGCGTTCACTCCCCGTGAAAGACGCGCCCCTCGCGCCCTTTCACTCGCACATACAGCGTTCGGCGCGCGGCGACGATTTCATCTCCAAATGACGTCATACGGAACCTCACGGCGACGGCGACGGCGACGGCAGAAATCTGCTTTTGAGTGTCCATATAATTGCTATCGCAATAAAACAATAAAAACTGAACTGCATAACAGAGGCACTAGCTAAAACTTTGTGTGAAAAAAAAACACAGGGTTAATAACATAAGGTAGGCATAAACAAAAATAAGCAGCCTCCTTGACACAGCACACGTACCCACCAAGGGACAAGCCCCATTATGTCATTAATAGTTGTATAATTTTTCTCTTGTAGGCTGTCGGATTTTTATAGTCATAGATAAGATGCTGAAAAACGTTATTTTCATTCAAAAAGATAATCATCTGATGTTTAAGGGTCTTGAAGCCGTAATTTGTTATTACTTTTGGTGCTTTTATTGCGATATGTCGAAGGTTGTGTGGGTTTAGGGAATTCTCTGTGGGAAGAAAATTAGGGTCATTATGAATTGCATGATATGTGTCGAGCGCTAGCCGCAAAGTCTTTAACTGAAATATAGATAATATCCTGAAATCATTCCAATACTGGCCTGTACTTTCTAAGTAACCCAAGTTCGCAATTGCTCTAATGGCTGTCTTCTGCAAGAGAAACAAAGAGTTTAAATTTTTTTGTGTTGTATCGCCCCATATTAACGAACAATACTGAAGATGAGATTGTATAAGAGAGAAGTACAATTGTCTTTTAAGCCATGTTGGTAGTAAAACTGAAACCATCGAAACAGGATACATTAGGTTAACTGTTCGACCATATGTCCCTAACCCTAGACGGTGCTTCCAATGCCAAAGATTCGGCCATGGCTCACAGAGCTGTCGTGGTCAAATAACTTGTGCAAGGTGTGGAGTACAGGGCCACTCCTCCGACAACTGTAGTGGCACTCCTCACTGTGTGAACTGCAGTGGTGACCACGCATCCTACTGACGTTCCTGTCCAAACTGGAAAAAAGAAAAGAACATAATCACCCTAAAAGTAAAAGAAATATTTCTTTCAAGGGAGCCCTTAAGAGGTGCTCACTTTTCCACAGCACATCTTATGCTGATGCGGCGCGTCGGGGGGCAGCGTCGCAGCGGCCACTGCCACCTGCCCAGCCCGCACGCAGCGAGCTGTCGCTTGAGGCCCCTGCCCCCGGGGTGGAAGGAACCAAGCCTACCCCACCCAACCAGCAAACAAGCCCGGTTACCCTAGGGTTACCGGCATCACGACAGTCCACCGCGGCATCCTGCGCTTCCTGTAGCGAACCGGCAGGACCGCCAGCAGCGCCCACGGTGGGTGCAGTCAAGGCTGCCTCACCCTCTCCGGCCCCTCCTGCCGCTGGCAATAGCCAACGCAGCTCAGGATCAAAGGCAGCCCCATCAACCTCCGGGATGGTGGGCACAAAGGTCTCGTCCTTCGCGGCGAGACTTTCTTGTGAAATTTCTCGCTCGCAAGAGCGCGTGTCCGGCGCCCCACATGAGGCAATGGACACTACACCCGTCCCGACGGCGCACCACGCGCCTAAGGAGCGGCGAGGCTCCCTCGACCGCTTCAGAAAGGACAAATCCCGCGCTACAGGGCCTGGAAAGGGCTCTGTAATCTAAGGCAACACTTCCTTTTTTTAGTACACACAGCGCCAATTTACTTTCAGTATGGAAACACAAATCATACAACGGAACGTCAGAGGCCTTCTTAGGAACCTCGATGATGTGCAAGAAATTCTCCACGAACACAACCCAAAAGTGCTGTGTGTACAGGAAACTCATTTAAAATCGGAACATACAAACTTTCTCCGACAGTATGTTACGTTTCGTAAAGACCGCGATGATGCTCTTGCATCTTCAGGCGGTGTTGCCGTTATAATTCACAAAAGCCTAGCGTGTCAATGTTTAAAGCTGCAAACCCCACTTGAAGCAGTGGTAGTTCGACTTGTTCTCCTAAACAAACTCGTCACCATTTGCTCGCTTTACATACCCCCACATTACCATTTACACAAACATGAATTTCAGTCCTTTATAGAAGAATTGCCAGAACCTTATCTTGTTCTTGGGGATATCAATGCGCACAGCGGTCTGGGGGGCGACTCTCGCATCGATGCGCGAGGCCGTCTAATTCAAGGCTTTCTTTTCTCATCCGGTGCGTGTCTGCTGAACAAAAAAGAACCTACATATTATTGTCTTGCAAACAAAACTTTTCTTCTATAGATCTCAGCATAGCTTCGCCATCCATATTTCCTGAACTTGAATGGGAAGTTATAAAAAACCCTTACGGGAGCGACCATTTCCCAATACTGCTGAGAACACCAAGACAATACGAATCTCCACCACACGTTCCCCGGTGGAAGGTCGATTCAGCGGACTGGGAGAAATTCCAAACACTTACCAGTACGGTCTCGTGGGCTGACATTTCATCGCTCGGAATTGACGGTGCTGTCGAATATTTTACTAACTTCATAATTGATGCAGCTTTTAAGTGTATTCCCCAAACAAGTGGACTTTCTAGCAAACGCCGTGTCCCGTGGTGGAATGAACAATGCCGGAACGCACGTAGGCAGCAGTACAAAGCATGGAGGCAGCTTCGCGATTCTCCTACTACTGAAAACCTTGTCAATTTCAAGAAAATCAAATCCCAAGGTAGGAGAACGCGCAGACAAGCCAGAAGAGACAGCTGGCAAAAATTCTTATCAAGCATCAATTCGTACACGGATGAGGCCAAGGTTTGGAACAGGGTCAATAGAGTAAGAGGACGACAAACACATCCGCCTCCCCTGGTACACACGCAGGGAGACACCCTGGAGGACCAAGCGAACCATCTGGGTGCACATTTTGAACATGTGTCCAGTTCATTACACTATTCTCCAGCATTTATAAAATACAAAACAGCAATAGAAAAACAAAAACTAGACCGAAAGAGCACCGGGAACGAGCAATATAACCTACCTTTCTCTCTTGCAGAGCTGCATGCATCACTCACCTGTTGCAAACAATCTGCCCCAGGCTCTGACCGCATACTATAGGAAATGTTGAAAAACCTGTCCTCTGAAACGAAGAGAACCCTTCTTTGTCTCTATAACTCTATATGGACCTCCGGCGAGATCCCCTCTGCCTGGAAAGAGGCCATAGTGATCCCTATCTTAAAGCAGGGCAAGAACCCATCGTCCGTATCCAGCTATCGGCCCATAGCTCTAACAAGCTGCGTCTGCAAAGTCTTCGAGAAGATGATAAACCGCCGTCTGATACATTTCCTAGAATCAAATAAGCTGCTTGACCCATACCAATGTGGATTTCGCGATGGCCGATCCACCAGTGACCATCTGATACGCATAGAGGCTCAGATTCGTGAGGCTTTTGTCAACAAGCAATTCTTCCTGTCTCTTTTCCTCGATATGGAAAAAGCATACGACACCACGTGGCGGTTCGGAATACTGAGACCTCGCACACTTTGGAATACGTGGAAATATGCTGAATATCATTGAAAGTTACCTGTCCAACCGCAGATTCCGTGTTCGTGTGGGTAATGCCTTATCAGTACCATATGTGCAGGAAACTGGAGTACCACAGGATGGTGTGCTCAGTTGCACCCTTTTTATCTTAAAAATGAACTGTCTGCGTCTGTACATCCCACGTAACATATTTTATTCAGTATATGTCGACGATGTACAGATAGGGTTCACCTCATGTAACCTTGCAATCTGTGAGCGACAAGTTCAACTTGGTCTGAACAAGCTGTCTAAGTGGGCAGACGAGAATGGGTTTAGGCTTAACCCACAAAAGTCCACATGCGTCCTCTTTTCCAGAAAAAGAGGTCTGCACCCTGATACCAACATCGATATGCAGGGTGAGGGTCTGCCTGTAAAAACGGAACACAAATTCTTGGACGTAATTCTAGACGCGAAGCTAACATTTATCCCACATCTAAAGTACCTAAGAAACAAGTGCATGAAAACAATGAACATCTTGAAAGTGTTGTCGTGCATTGCGTGGGGTAGTGACACAAGATGTTTATTGAATCTCTATAAGAGCCTCATCCGATCCCGTATAGACTTATATATCACTCTGCGACGCTGAGCGCCTTGAAGATGTTGGACCCTGTCCACCATCTGGGTATCCGCCTTTCTACGGGTGCGTTCAGAACAAGCCCTGTAGAAAGCCTCTACGCTGAATCAAATGAATGGTCGCTCCATCTGCAGAGAACGTACTTATCCTTTGCATATTTCCTAAAAGTGAACTCAAACAATATGCACCCTACCTACACAACCATAAAGGATCTGTCCAGTGCCCAAACCTTTCAGAACCGCCCCTCCGTGAGAAGGCCCTACGCACTGCGAGTAAGAAGTCTTGCCGAAGAAATGGATGTGTCACTCCACGAGCACGATGTCATGCCCCCTCCTGTACAGCTGTCGCCATGGCAGTGGCAGCTGATTGACTGTGATCTGTCCTTCATTGAGGTTACAAAGCATGCGCCGGTCGTACATATCCGTATGCACTTCCTCGAATTGCAGCACAAGTACTCTTGCCCGGAATATTTTACTGACGCTTCAAAGTCGCTCGTTGGCGTGTCTTACGCGGCGGTCGGTCCATCCTTTTCGACTGCGGGAGCTCTACACCCAAACACAACCATCTTTACAGCGAAGGCCTACGCCATCCCGGCGGCGGTTAAACACATCAAACAGTTAGTCATACCCAAGGCAGTCATTTATACTGACTCTTTGAGCGTATTGAAATGTTTAAAAACTCTAAGTAGGGACAAAACCCTCGTAATTATAGCTCTTATAGTGTGTATCGAAGCAGCAAATTGTGCTCTGCTGGGTGCCAGGGCACCGCGAGATCGAAGGGAATGAGTTGGCCGACAAGCTAGCCACATCCGTTCGCACAGACGCTGCCACTTCACCCATAGCTGTCCCTGTAATGGGCCTAAAACCCTTTCTCAAGAAAAAGGTCAGGGCCTACTGGAAACGTCTGTGGGACAGAGAAACGAGCAACAAATTACACACTATCAAGCCTGATCTCGCTCATTGGCCACCAGAATCGAAGACACGCCGCACACAGGTTACACTTTGCAGACTCGGAATAGGACGCACATACCGTACACACGCATACTTATTGTCCGGTGGCGATCCGCCTGTCTGTGATGAATGTGGCGAGCCACTCAGTGTACTTCACGTCCTCCTGCAATGCCCTGAACTGGAGCCTCAGAGGAGAATACATTTCCCATTACCATTACGGCAGAATCTACCATTGCATCCCTGTATGTTTTTGGGCAATGAACCTCCTTTTAAATACCAATCCGTTATCACGTTTTTAAAGGATATACCTAACTTTCGTGTTATATATCCAGGTGACTTGTAGCACGGCCTTTCTGGAGAGGCCGCTGCTGCGGTATTTTATTAAAGAAAGCACGTGCCTCCTGGTCTTTGTCTACAAATGCCTCTGGTAGACGTCGTGCTACTTTTATACTGTTAATACTCTAAGTACCATGACCATTTCTCATCCATTCACTACCCATAGATCATTCCACACGTCACTGCCATAATTCTACTCGATATATGATTTACGCTTCTATACCGCGATTTGTTCTTAGGCCCCTTTACAGCCACATTGCATCCTGTCATTGGAACTCACTGATCATGGCAAACATACCATTCATTGTCTTGGCGCTCTTTGGCCACACTTGGCCCTTGCGCCACAAAACACCAAATATCATCATCATCATCATCCATAGGAGACCCTGCAGAGGCTTTGTATGGGAGGCGTGGTAGCTGTTTACCGCTGCAATCGCGTTGTGCAATATGGGTCCCAACTATTTCAGTCATTGCGATTTTTGCGGATACTTCTTGGCCATAAGAAATTCAAGTGTGTCCTTAAGGGTTCAGGGTCCATTCGCTGGCGTCACGTCGCGTACAATGCCGGTATTTTGGCGATAGGGCCACACTGCTGGCGGTTGTAAATCTGGTTTACGGTGCGGCGCACGTGGTGAGGGTCACTCTAACGGTGATTGTGTGTCCTAAGATGACAAGTGTTGCCTTTGTGGTGGATCACACCACACTGACCATTCAAGCTGTCCAGCTCGAGTGCAAGAAATGCAGGTGCTAGTAATAATTGGCAAAAAAAAGTTTTCTAGGAGAGAAGCTATTGCCACTGTTAAGGAGAGGGCTCACATGCACGCTGGCGTTACAGCACGTCAACCTTTTTTCACAGACGCAACTATTTAGCAGGCAATTGATGCTGCAGTTGAAAAAGCACAAGCAAACGCAATGGAGCGATTAATAGTCGGTATCTCTGAATGTATATCTCACGTGGTCTGTGCCCAAATTGCTAATCTTCTGCAGATAGCAGCAGTACTGATCTTTTAGATCCAACTAATCGAAATTAATCTGAATATATTGAATTAATAAATATCCTGAAATATTTCCTAAATATTTTCTACATCTACATAACTACATATTGTTATCAAAGAATAAAAGAAGAGAAAGAAAAGCCGGCAGATCCCACGCCCTGTGGGAATCGATGTTATGCGAAGCAGTGTGCGGGGAACCTACTATGTTAACGAAAAGGCCTTAAGAACACCATGACGTAGGCGGCTATTTTATGACCTAGGTGACACGCATGTCATGATTCGTCAGGAGTCCCTTTAGCTACGCTTGAGATACCTTAAGGCGAAAGCCTTAGTCATGCTATGACTTCGACCATCAAACTTTCACATTTTCCTTTACTTAGTGCTACATCCGAACCCATTCTATTGATTTTTGAGTGTCATTTTTGCTGAGTCATGCTCATGACTATGACTTCTATCATCATCCTTTAGTGTTTCCTTCACTTAGTACCCACGTCCGAACCCATTTCAGTGGTTTTTGAGTGTTATTGTTTTTTCGCTGAATCAGTCATTTTGCCGAGTCATGGCGATGAACTGATTTCCTCCATCAT
>NC_051164.1:72384106-72451578 GCF_013339745.2 Dermacentor silvarum | reverse complement strand
CGAGACGCAACCGGGACTGGGTGTCTAGACTCCAATCTTGAGGATGGTGACGTCACTTATCCGACCGTTGATTTCGCTGGAACACTTAAATTATTGCGACAGACACAATCACTATTTGAGTTCGATGACAGCCCTCACTTGGCGGGGGAGTTCAGGACTGAGCCACTGGTCCTGCGGCCAACTTTGGCGTCTACGTCCGCTGCTTGGTCTACAGTTCCCGGCGACGCGGTTTTGAGAGTGCGATGAACGTCTGGGTGGAGCACATGATGCAGGGTTTCCCGGCGATAACTTGTTCCCGTTGCGACTTGCCAGCCGAGTCGTCGAGCACGCGAATCCACGTCAGGCGGGCCTCTTTGCCCACTTCGTCCACGTAGTGAATGTGCAGGTAGGAAATGGACGGTAGTTGGATGGCCATCCTTGATCATCTCCTCGGCGAAGCGCGGCGGCAGCCGAGTGTCGGACAGCAGGCACAGACGCTCCAGAAAGACCGCAGTGCACAGGGAAGTCTGCAAAGGACAAAAGGCGAGCTTTCGAAACACTGGCAAACGCTGGATAAGGAAGGAGAGCATTTCAGAGGTAAATGTACGCCGTATCGTCACAGGGGACGCGTAATGACCAGCTATACGGACAAGCCGAGCATGCTCACTTGCACGTCCGTTCCTTATGTGTGGGGAACATGCGTGGAACGTTTGACAATCGCCGTTGCGAAAGGCATTAATTAGCCACACACAAGACCGCTCGCTTGCCAGCCCCGCTGCATGCAGGACGCCATAGCTGACGCGCGTACAGCGTTGCTGTAAAGAGATGTCGCAACTATCGTTCATTTTGCTTACGCGGTTGTTCAGCTTTCGCGTAAACACCAGCCATATAGACTAACTAACTGATACGCGATAGCGCAAGATAAAGCAATACTTACCGTGAAGTTCGCGTCGTAGAAATCGATGTTTCCGAACTTGACTACTAGAGAGCGGAGGGAGACGTGAACGTCGGCGCACAGGGCTTTTGCGAGCGACATGTAATCGAAGCGCGGTTTGTCGTCGATGTCGACGTACCGGAGATGGGCAACGTGGCAGTTCCGGAGGAAGTCCAGCGAGGCCAAGTTCGGTACGTTGCAGAGAGTGAGACGGCCATGCCCCGTCTTGACGCGAAACACACTCGCGTACGCAGTTTGGATGAGCAGCTGCTTGCTGCAGGAATCGCAGGTTTGGTGGCGACCGCCCACGTTAAGGCGGATGTCCAGGTCCTCGATATCGCCAATGGTGACGGCCAGCCGGCTCACGGCGCAGTTCTGCCGCATACCGCAGGGCGGCAAGCACAGCGCGCGCAGCCGCCGCAGAGCGGAAGTGGACAGCAGCTCGGTGAAGTCGATGGCCGTCGCCGAAGTGAAACGAGCCGACATTCAGCTCGGTGAGGTTGGAAAACTTGGCGAAAAAATCGCGCAGCACCGCGTCATACGCAGCGCCGACGACCGGGTACACAGTCTCGTCGTAATTTTGAGAAAAAAGCGCGATGCATAGGCTCTGCAAATCGCTCCAGTCGTACCGGGTGGCTGCTTCGTCCAACCACACCTCGAGATCGGGCGTGTCGAAGGCGACCAGAACGATGGGTTCGCCCGGGAGCACCGCGATCGACGTTCTGAACAGGTCGCGAAGGAGGGCGTAGTTCAGCCAGTTGTTCCTTTTCCTGAACACCACGTTACCGTAGATACCGGCGCAGTACTGCAAGTCCAAGGACCAGACGGGTTCCGGCCGAGTCGGCAACAGCGCTTCGCACGTTAACGTGAACACCTTCAGACTGCGCAGTCCTTCGACGGTGCGCACGCAGGAGGCCACGTCTACGTCGGAGCGAGCGATGTGCACCATGTGGATGTGAAGGTCCGTCACGTGCGGGCAGTACATCAAGAACGCGGAGAGCACTTGCATGTTCTCTTCGCCCGCGACCTCGACAAACACCTTGCGAAGTTTGGTCTCTCGATTCCTTCGCGCGTTCGCCACGTGCGCGATGTGCCTGACCTTCATAAGTTGCTCTTCGGCATCCTCCCTGCTGTCGACGAGCGAGAACTCGAGGTGGATCACGTTCTCCAACGATCTCAGCAGGCTGTCCAGAAGAAAGCTCGCACTTAGGGGACACGCAAGGCTCTTGAGAGTGTGAAGCGTTTGCAGGCCGGATATGTACCATAGGAGGTCTTCCGGGTTCGCGACAATGCAATTCGAGATGTCCACTTCCTGTAGGTTGCCTCGCGCTTCTTCTATGTTGACTCTAAGCATCCGCTCTCTGGCGCTAGCGGGCATCTCGTATGTCGTCATCGTGGGCTAGTGGGTGACGCACCCACCTCAGTTAAGCGTTAGTCGCATACTGAGCGCACCGCATGGCTGCAACCGCATTATGTAGGATGTGCTATCTCAGACCAGTTGCAAGGTACATCTACCTTGCCAGTTGTGCAAGGTTTGGGAGAGTGTGTCGGTATCGAAGGAATTGGCATGTGGCGTTCGAACACGATCGAGAGTGTTTACGCACGCTCTCAATGATATTTTTTGTAGCTGTCACTGGCCATGAATATTTTTGCGCGAATGATTGCGCTGTTGATAGGTTGACCCTAATGTATACGGAAGCACTGACGTATCAGTTTAAATTGAATTGCTTTCTTCATTTTTTTGGGCATATGCTCGTTAGTGAAATTACTCGGCCTCTTTGTGCTTGTTGTTTGTGCTGGGACACGGCACCGTTCACCGCGCAATGTGCTCCCCCTTGTTATTGCTGCAGGTTATGTTTTTCTGCCTGGCCTTCACATCCGGACAACTATCTAATCGGAGCTTGACATGCCATTACCAACAGGGCGCAAGCGCACTACCTGAATTGCCAAGTGTTCTGGGAACCGCGACTAGTGCTTCATCCTCACCAGGTTTAGACTGGCCGAACTTTCGGTCCTGGCAACCTGGCACGCCGGGATGGATATGCAGGATAAACGCCCGTGGCAGATGCAGTCATCGGGACACGGCATCGTTCACCGCGCAATGTGCTCACCCTTGTTATTGCTGCAGGTCAGTTATCTAGATGGATCTTATACTGTCTCAAAACGTCAAATCGGTTTTTGTTTGCGGTGATCGTTTCGGAATCTTGGCTTCATGGGACGATTCTTGTTACCTCTTGGATTGAAGATTAGAAGCAACCAAAGGGAACTTTGGAAATTAGTCAAATCAAACCGTAAAAGATGATACCGGCATCCCTTCGCTTATGCACGACGGCACAGCCATTGTTGGTAATACGGATAAGGCAAACTGCTTTAGTCATTATTTTGACTCGGTCTATTCTGGCTCGGCGCCTCAAGAGTTGCCGGATTACATACGCCCTCAGCGTGAATATATGCCCGAGATATAGTAATAGACAGCTTTGTGGTCCTGAAGCTACTGCAAAATTTAAACACGTAACTCTGCTGCGGGCCCTGATGTCATACCAAACATAGTTCTAAAATCTTCTGCGTCTGTACTGGCTAAATATTTTGCGTTATTATATACTGCATCCATTAACACGTCCTCCCTCCCACAGGACTGGAAAATGGGCAACGTAGCTCCCAGTCATAAAAGCGGCCCTCGTAATTGCCTTCCTAACTATAGAGCAATATCCCTGACAAGTGTCAGTTGCAAAAATTTGGAACCTATATTACATTCGAGTATTTTCCTTCACCTTCAGCGAAACAATTTCTTTGTGAATTACCAACACGGCTTTAGGTTAGGGCATTCCTGCACCACACAACTCATTGAATTTTCTCGTGATTTATGCAAATCATTTGACCAGGGTCATGAAACCAATTTTGTATTACTAGACTTTAAGAAGGCCTTCGGTAAGGTCTCGCATGTTCTTTTATTGTATAAACTGTCCTTCCTCGGTTTACCAGGTTCAATGGCTTCAGTGCTATCTCTGTGGACGTTATCAGAAGACTGTGACAAATTGAATGGATGCGGCGACAACTTGTGTGTCTTCTGGAGTCCCTCAGGGGTCAGTGCTGGGGCCATTGTTATTCCTCATCTGTAGTAATAATATAGGCATCGGCCTAACATCAAAGATTAGGCTTTACGCAGATGACTACTTCGTATAGAGACATTATTATTGATTCAGATAAAAGATGCGTTACAAGCTTTAACAAAATGTATACTTGGTACAACACATGGCTTATGTGTTTGAACATTGCTAAGTGCAAGTACATACGGTTTCTTAGAAAATGCAAGTAACTTTCAGCCCATTACTACTTGAAGGATCAGCCCATTTCACAATCAACTGAAGCAAAATGTTTAGGTGTAACCCTTTCATCAGACTTGACTTGGACCCTCCTCACAGATGCAGTAACATTTAAGGCTGCATGTACAGTCATCATTATTTGCCGAAATTTTAGAAGTGCTCCTTGAGAAGTAAAGGAACGATTATATTTATCGAACGTTAGACACATTCTTGAATATGCCTCCAGTGTAGGGGAGCCACATACCCAAAACCTTATTGACCGCTTAGAAACGCTTTGGAATCGTGCTGCTCGTTTCGTGACTGGAAATAACTTTCCTAGCAGTATTGCTGAACTAAAACACTCGCTCGGCTGGCCTAATCTTTCAACGTGGCGGAACCTTGCCCGCATTGCTTTCCTACGCGACATCTACCTTAATCGTGCAGCCGTAAGTATGCAGGGGTACTTATTTAGAACCGCCAGCATACAAATCTAGTCGCTGTGACGATCCATTTTGACGATCCTCCCCCACGGCCACTCGCGCGTCGGAAGAAGGTGCGTTTGCTCTACATATATGGTGATTGTAAAGGAGGAAAGAGACGCCTGATGATGATAAGTGGTTCTTGAGGGAAAGGGAAAGGTTGGCGCTATCTTCTGCAGCCCTTGAGGGAGCACGGCTCAGCGCCAACGGGGAGGGGTAAGTGGGAGCGAAAGAAGGGATAGAGTGGAGTCGCCATGGCTGGGCGAAGCAAAACCGGCAGGCATAGGCGGCACGTATCAGGCCGAGATGGAAGGCCTTGGTGTGCTGCAGAGTCTGCAGGGGTGTTGTGCCAGGCCGGTCAGGCCCGGGGTGGGGTGGGAGGCCGTGAGGCCTTCCCGCTTGTAGAAATGTCCTTAGAGGCGTGCGGAGAGCCCTGACGAGTCAAGGAACTCCACGACGCCTCGAAGTGCAGAAAGGTGGTGTCGGCCGGGGAAGAGGAGATCTTCCTCCTTGCCAGAGGGGAGGCCCAGGCGGCGGAACTCCTGCAGGAGTGGGCCCCGCTGCTGGAGGTACGCCGGGCAGGCCAGCAGGAGATATTCGATCGTCTCCGGCTCCCCGCAGGAGCTGCAGGCCGGGGACGTCGCTCGTCCCAGTCGGTAGCTGCGTGCTGCCGTCCAGCTGCAGCCGATGCGGAGCCGGAGAAGGAGCGAGGTCTCCCTGCGAGCCAGGCCTCGCTGGGGGAGTGGTCGTGGGGGGCATCCCAGTGCCACCCGTTTGTCTGGGTGGTGGGTCGCCAGGTGTCGCCGCAGCCTCAGTCCTGTGAAGTCGCCCTCCGTCACGGCCCGACTGAGGGGCACAGTGGTGTGGTGGGCGTCCTTCGCCAGGGTGTCGGCTGCCTCGTTGCCCGGGATCCCTACGTGGGCGGGGATCCAGTGCAGGGACACCGGGTGGCCTGCGTCCTGCAGCGCTGTCAGCCGGGTAGACAGCAGTGCGACTCCAAGGCTGGCGCTTTCTGGCCTCTGCAGGCCGAGGAGGGCTGCCTTGGAGTCGCAGAGGATGGCCGCTGGTACCCCAGGAAGCTCCTCGGAGAGTAGGTCGACGGCCAGGTGGAGGCCTGCCACCTCCGCTGCAGTCGAGCTGGCGTGTCTGGGCAGTCGACACTGCCTGCTCTTCTGCAGGGCTGGTGCCGTGCAGGCCGCCGTGGCAGAGCCGGTGTCCGGTACCACCGAACCGTCGACGTACACCAGGAGGTGGTCTCCGAGGGTCTCGTCCAGGAGGCAGGCGGCCGTCTGCTGCAGGGCGCAAGCGGGCGAGCGCCTCTTCGAAATCCCGGGCAGCTCCGTGGCGATGGGGACAGGAGGCCTCTGCGGTGGGGGCAGTTGTACCGCATTCGGCGGTGGGTTGCCAACCACCTCCTCGTAGAGGCGGCACAGCTGACCCATCCTTGAGGAAGGCCGGGACTGGAGGCGACGCAGCAGGCCTCTGCCATCAGGAGCATGGTGGAGGCGGTCGACGTGCCTCACGCCTACTTCTGCAGCCCTTACAACCTTTCCCTTTCCCTCAAGAACCACTTATCATCATCACGGCGCAGAACGCGCGTTTGTTCTCCGCCGTGCGTTCACTCCCCGTGAAAGCGCGCGCCCCTCGCGCCCTTTCACTCGCACATACAGCGTTCGGCGCGTGGCGACGATTTCATCTCCATTGACGTCATACGGAACCTCACGGCGACGACGACGGCGACGCCGACGGCAGAAATCTGCTTTTGAGTGTCCATATAATTGCTATCGCAATAAAAAAGCCGCAGTTTCACCCGAAATTCGCAATATCGATTGCGATAGGAAATTAGTAGACAGCTATACGAACTAAGGATAGCAGTTTTATCGGCCGTATAAACTTGGAAATGTTCGCTTAGTAACTAAATTAATAAGCAAGGTGTCAGCGCGCACAGGCAAACTTGAACACATCACGCTGATGACCTCGGAAACTCGCTGTCAAGACGCTGGCGTGAGGAAGCGCGGCGGCAGCAGCGACCGTGTTGTTAATAGCGTCAACGCAAACTGAGCGACGAGAACGCCGCACGCACAAAGGTATGAGCCGCCTGCAGACCGCTTTCAAGATGAGGCGCACGCGACCACGCGCGCGGCCGCGCAAACTACGCAGTTGGTGCCGGAGTAGAACGCCGCCCCCCTCCCTCCCGCGCTGCCTCCCACCCTGCGCGCACGAGATTGAGCCGCGATCGTCGGTTCCCCATGTGCCCCGGTCGCTAAATGGGCAGTTGCTGTCGGGGAATGACGCAGCCCCCTCACTCCCTCCCTATACCATCCCCCACTACCTTTCGCACGACGGAAGACGGCGCGTTTCCCGTCAGCTTCCCTCTCTTGCACGCGCACTCAGCATACGGCATGCGGTGACGGTGTTATCGCATTTGGACTTTATACGGAAGACCATGGCAACGACGATGGCAGAGATGCGCTTGGAGTGTCCATATAAATGCTATCGCAATAAAACTTTTGAAGGCACATTAACATAGCTATTTTGTAAACATCTAGAAGATGTGCCTTTTGATATGCTGCTACTTTTGGCGTTTGCACAGTTTATGGAAAAATCGCATGTTTAGTCGGACTGCAGAACCAATTGTATCTTGCACAGTAACCTTTCGAAAACCCGGGTGATTTCACAGCTGCCCAACAAACGCAACGGGTATGTGCCCCTTTCTATGAACCTCAACCACCTCAGGAGCCCCGACAGGGCCCTTCAACACCAGGCCGTCCAGAAGGCCCAACAGGTGGCTGGCGAGCTCCGACTCCCAGTCCCCACATGGGCGGAGCCACCGGGCCGGCCCCCGTAAGGGGTGCCCAGGCCCCTTCAGGACCTTTAATAAAGTTAATTCTATCTCTCTCTCTCGTCGACTTGGGTTACTGAGTATGCGTTCCCGAGTGTGCGGCTAGCGAGGGAACAATTATCAGCGTTCACAGGCACCGGCGCGCCACGCTTTTCGTCTATAAGACGCCGCGAGCGGACTTCTCGGCAGTGCCATCAGACGGCGCAGCGTGTCCAGCCTAGAAGCGCGAGAAAGGAGCCCGGTTGCTGCATGGCGCGTTCGCACGCACCGGCGCGCAATGCATTTCGGATGCCACGTGCAGGCTTTGCGGCGGCGGCGCTAGATGACGCCCAGTGTTCCCAGAGAGTAAAACCAGAGAGGGGCCAAAGAGGAATGCCGCTGCAACACGCTTCATACATAACTCGTTTCGACGGTGGCAATACGTTGCGTCGCTATATCGTGAGATGGGATCCGCCGCTTTTTTTTTTTTTTCTGTTGCTGATCAAGGGTTTCATCGTTCTGCTGCCGAGCTCGAGATAGCGGGTAGGTTTCCCGGTCGCGAAGGCCGCATTTCCACGAGGGCGTAATGCAAAAACGCTCTAATTTGTGATACATTGCGATAATTGGTGTAGCCGACTGGGAATAGCAAAGGACCATTCACACCAGGCTGACACGACACCGATTTTGGTCGGCCGACTGTTGGCGACAGCGTTTGCCTTCCTTTAAACCGTTTTCCACGGCATATATACAAGACTTCAACAGTCGATTGTTTCGAAATTGTTCCTGTGTTGGAGCTCAACAAGTTCATGCGCGTAAGGGAGAACAAGACACACACGCACACGCACGCACCACAGAGCTAACTTCCAACGATTTTATTTCCGGGAGCGAACGAAACTTGTACCTTCCGCACTTTATGTCACGGACACGTGACTATTCGCAGTGACAACATAATCAACGCTGACAGTTGAAACATGGAAAACAACGCAGCCCGTCACTATACAATCGCTAACGCATGCGTAAAAAAGTTATTCATTCAGCAGTGACAAGGACGTCTTGCTCACACATTCTTCGCCGTATATGCCTCAATGTGAGCGCTTTCAATGATTACACGGGTCAATTCACATTTGGTTTTTTGCCAATGATAACTGCATCTTCAAATCGGGGAACACAACCACATTTGGGACAAGGAAAGCTTAGAAAACTATCTGGCGGCGATTCGTTCACGTTTTTAGAGTGCTCTCTCAGCCGCTCATTCACGCATGTGCTAGTTTGCTGAAGGTCGTCTTTGCTACGCCCGGGAGATAGAAGGAGACGTGGCGTAGCTTCATCCCCTCGTCCCAGCGGTTAGCAGAACTCACCCGGTCGTAGTTGTCAAGCCAATCCTCCACATCTTCACCAATGGTTTGCCTCCGAGCGACTTTTGCCACAGGATAACCATGTTCGATAAACAACACACGCGGCCGTCATTGAACAAATATATCTCGGCAATTTTCCTTTCACATGTGTTCCTTATTATAACATCTGGTTTAGTTTTTGCACGCGTATACTGTTCAGCTTGTTTGGAGTGGAAAAAAAAAAAGAGAAACATCGAAATTTCCACGTACGCCTATGTTCTTCAGGTTATGTGACAGGCGGTTGGCGCTCGAGATAACAGATAACATTTAGAGTTTTGAATATTTGTAGTTAATTTTCGAATGCGAATGTGATTTGTTACGCACAGGGTCAGGCCCCGTCCGTGAAAGGAATGCGCATTGGTTGGTGGCAGAAGATAGACTGAGCTTCATTTCTACAAAAGAAGCAGGCGAGCGCCGCATGCGTTTGAGTGGGCAAACTGAGCCCTCGGTCTCTGTCCCGTGGCCGAGATGTTGGGGGCGGCGGAGGATTCTCGGAATTCCACTCGGGGTGGGGTCGCTTCCTGTTTCTGCCGCGCTGTTGCTTCCTCCGGCCGAGGAGCAATGGTGCATCGCCTGGACACAACACGATTAATTAGTGTGTAAAATTTGATTGGAAACTTCGAACATTAGTTATTCTCTGGCTACGTTTCCCATTACTAAGTAGCAAAGTAGCAAGGCTTCTCAACGACCTAAATTTCTATCACCAAGGAGCTCATGCTTTCCGGAGATATTCCTTAACGGGACCGTTGCAAATAGAAATCAAATCCGAATGGATAACTGCGCTTTATGTAGAGATTCGATTTTTTTTAACAGCGGTGCTTATTCAGTATTCAGTTTGCAACGTAGAGCGGGCGCCCGCTGACAGAGGGCGCCAAGCGTCTCACAGGCTTCGTGTTCAGCACTGGATACCTTCCTCGTATGTGCCCGAGGGCTGTGCGCATGCGTGAGAGCTATCTGGAGACTTGCTTCTCGGAACCTGTCTTTCCCTAGGTACTAAAGGTACTACAGCGCCGTGGAAGAGGGCGCGACCATTGAAGGTAGTAACATTTATTAGCCATAAAATGAGGAACCTTTTGGAGTTAAGAAGTGGTGAATCTTCACCAAGAATTTGAGCGGATTTGAGCTAGGACAGCATTCCTTAGTAGAGGCGATTACTTGAGGGACGCGTGTACAGGCGGAATGTTCTGCAGAACTAGTAAAACAAACAGCGACCGCCCACTGAATGCCCCGAAGAGAGCGAAGCAGCTATAGCGCAGGCCCTGCTACTATCGTCACGCGGCGCCTCCCAGACACCAACCGGCCTTCAAGCTAGTACGGTGTGACGTCACTAGCGGACCGTCGATTCCCTTGCAACACTTGTATCACCAGACACAATCGATGTTTCAGTTCGATGCCTGCCGTCACTTGGCGGGGCGGAACCAAATCCCGCCAGGACTGAGCCGCCAGTCCTGTGGCCACGTGTGACGCCCCTATAGTCCGCTGCTTGGTCTACAGTTCCCGGCGACGCGGTTTTGCGAGTGCGATGAACGTCTGGGTGGAGCACATGATGCAGGGTTTCCCAGCCATAACTTCTCCTCGATGAGACTGTCCAGCGATGCCGTCGAGCAAGCGAATCCACGTCAGGCGTGCCTCTCTGCCGGCTTCGTCCACGTAGTGCATGTGAAGGTAGGAGATCGACCCTAGCTTGACGGCCAGCGATTTGATGACGCTCTCGGCGAACCTGCGACTGCAGCCGCGTGTTGGACAGTAGGCACAGGCGCTCCAGAAATACCGCGCCGCACAGGGAACTCTGAAAAAGACGGAAGACGAGCTTTTGAAAACGCTGGCGACGGTGGAGCCGAGAGAGAGCAAAGAAGGAGAGCGTTTCGTTGGTTAATGTACGCCGCATCTTGATACGAGACGCATAATGAAACAGCGACGGTTAAGCCCTCCAGCAAGCGCGCTTTGACATTAGTTCGATATGCGCGTGCGCTAACATAGTAGATTTGACAATCGCCCTTGCGAAATGCATTAATTATAGCCACACAGATGACGTCACTCGCGATAACATTGCAGGTTACCTCACGTTTCCGAAGACAAAAGGTGCCTTAAAAAAAAAAAAAAAAGGCTGGCAGTTTGTAGCTACATGACCGCTCGCTTGCCAGCACCGCTCCATGCAGGACGTTAGCTGACGCGCATATATCGTTGCTGAGAAATATGTTAATGCACTACCATTCATTTTACTTACGCGTTTGTTGAGCGTTGGCGTAAACATCACCTAAGTCTTGTAAAGCAATTCGCACCGAAACCCTTGTTCTCAGAAATACGTGCCAGTGCAAAAAAAAAATAATAATAACCTTACCGTGAAACTAGGGTGTAAGAAATTGAGGCTTCCAATCTTGACTACGAGGGACCGTAGGGAGTCGTTAAGGTTGGTGCATATGGCTTTTGCGAGTGAATTGTAATCGAAGCACGGATTGTCATCGATGTCGATGAACCGCAGGTGGGGCACCTGGCAGCTGCCGAGGAAGCTCAAAGAAGCCAGGTTCGGCACGTTGCAGAAAGTAAGACGGCCTTGCCCCGTGCTGACGCTAAACACGCTCGTGTCCGCAGTTTCGATGACTAGCTGCTGGTTGCAGGAATGGCAGCTCTGGTGGCGACCGCCCACGTTAAGGCGGATGTCCAGGTCCTCGATATCGCTAATGCTGATGGCAAGCCGGCGCACCGCGCCTGCTCTGCCGCATGCCGCAGGGCGGCAAGCACAACGCACGCAGACGCTGCAGAGCGGGAGTGGACAGCAGCTCCGTGAAGTCGATGCCGTCGCCGAAGTGAAACGAACTGACGTTTAGCTCAGAGAGGCTGGAAAACCTGCCGAAAAAGTCGCGCAGCACCCCGTCATACGCAGCGCCGACGGCCGGGTACACAGTGTCGTCTGGACGTTGAGAAAAAAGAACGATGCACAGGCTCCGCAAATCGCTCCAGTCGTGCCAGGAGCCGGCGTCGTGTAACCGCCCCTCGAGATCCGGCGTGTCGAAGGCGACCATGACGGTGGGTTCGCCCGGGAGCACCGCGATGGACGATCGGGACAGGTCCCGAAGGAGGGCGTAGTTCAGGCCGTTCTGCCTTTTCCGGAATACCACGTTACCGTGGATACCGGCGCAGTACTGCAAGTCGAGGGGCCGGTTAGGTTCTGGTTGCGTCGGTAACAGCGCTTCGCACGTTAATGTAAACACCTCTAGACTGTGCATTCCTTCGACGATGCGCATACACGTGGCCACGTCTACGTCGGCGCGAGCGATATGCAGCATGTGGATGTGAAGGTCCGTCACGTGCGGGCAGTACATCAAGAAAGCGGAGAGCACTTGCATGTTCTCTTCGCCCGCGACCTCGACAAACACCTTGCGAAGTTTGGTCTCTCGATTCCTATGCTCGTTCGCCATGTGCTCGATATGCCTGATCTTAATAAGTTGCTCTTCGGCATCCTCCTTGTTGTCGACGAGCGAGAACTCGAGGTGAATCACGGTCTCCAACGATCTCAGCAGGCTGTCCAGAAGAAAGCTCGCATTTAGGGGACACGCAACGCTCCTGAGAGTTTGAAGCGTTTGCATTCCGGATATGTACCATAGGAGGTCGTCCGGGTTCGCGACGATGCAATTCGAGATGTTCAATTCCTGGAGGTTGTCTTTCGCTTCTTCTATGTTGAGTCTAAGCAACCCCTCTCTGGCGTTAGCGGGCAACTCGTATGACGTCATCGTGGGCTTGTGGGTGGATGCACCCACCTCAGTGAAGCGTTAGTCGCATACTGAGCGCATCGTATCGTTGCCTCCGCAATATGTAGGCTGTGTTATCTCAGACCATCTGGGCAAGGTTTGGGATTTGGTATCGAAGAAATTGTGACGTGGTGTTTAAACACTATCGAGTGTGTTTATGCACACGCTCGATAATGTTTTTTGAAGCCATCACTGGCCATGAATATTTTTGCGTGAATGATTGCGCTGTTGATAGATGGCCCTGAATTATGGAGAAGCACTCGCTTATCAGTTTAAATTGAATTTTTTTTTTGGGGGGGGGAGGCGTAACCTTGTTAGTGGATTTATTTGGCCCCTTTGGGCTGGTTCCACAACAACAGTAATCGGGGATCGTATCTGATGCAAGGCCGATGCAAATAGGTCGCGAAGCTTAGGGCGAAACGTGGTTCGGAACCAATTGTCATCGACATCAGCAAGGGTGGTTATGGGAGGAGCGTTTGAAGCTCGACGATGATAGGAGGGAAGAAACATTAAGAAAGAAAAAAAGCGTTTTTTTTTTATTTAGGCGAGACAGAGTTTGATTCAGTCAACGCGAATAATATTTCCTGATCAATTGTATATACGCGTGGCGAAGAAGTAAAGACAAGTCTATACCCGCGTTTTTATCCGCGTTGGTTTAGGCTGCAGGGAAGAGAAAACATAAACAGCTTATTAGCCACAGTAAAATAAGACAGAACACATCACTTAGTGTAAAAGTTTACTTACTTTGCGACTTTTCCCTTCTGCGTCTGGGCAAACGCGAAACCGTTGCACGTGGAAGCTGCGTCGATTCTGCGTCTGTTCCGACAAAGGCATTGGTTCCGAGCAACCAAAAGCACTGTCAAACGCTGCCAGACTTCTTGGCGCGGTTACGCATCTGCAGCATCCATGTGCCCGTAGCTTTTCCTTCATTGCCGCAGAAAGTGGTCCGCGAGTATATTTTACTCTTTCATTAGCAATAAATAGCTTCTTTTTCGGCGCCCACCATGAAGATGTTGCGTGAGCGTTGCTTGTTTGAGCCGCGCACCATCAGAATTGGAGGGCGCTTTAGCTTCGCCTTTAAGAGTAGAACGCGATAGCATTCAAAGATGCCTAGCTGCTTATCAGGCTTTTTTATCGTATATTAAAATTGCAATCCGAAGCTATCATGTCTGTAGGTTGCAGTTAAGTCTTGCTTTACGAGTTCAACAGCGGAGCTGTTTAAGCCGGAGGCTGGGCCGTATAGCGTAGACCAGAAACTGCGCCTGGCGATGACATCACCGCGCGTTGCCTAGCAACCATTTGGCACAGCTGCGCCTCGCTTCGCCGCCGCTCGGCACCGTCGCGCCGAGCCATCACCACCTAAAAGACTTCTAGGTGGTGGTGTGTTGTTGGCCGAGATGCTACGACCGCGCGCCTGCTCTGGTGTTGGCGTGCTCCTTCTAGCCATGACTTCACTTCGCGTCGCCTAGCAACCACATGTACCTCGCCTCGCCTAGACACGTCAACGCTTCGCCAGGCCGCGTCTTGAAGCGCGTCGTGCGGCCAAGCGAGAATCTGCGCGTCGGCGGCGAGCCGATCCCGAATATACCGTGCCGAAGCTGCTGCCGAGAAGAGGCGTCGTGGAGTCGAAGATCTCGAGGTTCGAGTACGAGAACGCGAGAGTCTGCGTTTAGGCGCGGATATAGTCCGTTAAAATTGGCGCGCTGGTTGGGGATCATTCTGCGCATGCTCCGGTGATAGCTGCGGATGGCGCTTGAAGTATCGAGGGGATGGCATTTAGGCCCGGTGGCGTGACTGGCCGCAAACGACGCTCGCCCGTGCGCCGATAACGTCGGACTATAAACGGGCCTTTGGGTACCCAGCGTGGTCGGGATAGCGACCCTGGCTGTAGCTTTGTCTATCACAAGCTCCCCTGTTTGCTCCATTCTTGCACCACTAGTGCAAGTTGCGCTCATTTTTTTTCTGACGCATTTTACTTTCAGAAATTCAATTTTTGTTCACTAATCCCTTGCGCCATGCGGATGGCCTGTGTGGTCGGGATGGTTCGGGATGAATTTCTCCACCACGGATGCCCCGGCCACCGATGCTTATGCCGGCACCAGCGCCGGCACCGACGCAGGATTTTATGCGACACGGGGCCTTTAACGCTGTCACGTTAAATGGGGGCGTTTGCATCGCTATCACTTGCAATACACACAATGCAATGCAATGCAGCTCTTGAAGTGTGCAGAAAGGCGTGCTCGTAAAGTTCACCCGTTACATACGCCCTCCTCACACGTTGTGTTGTTTTGCTTGTCAGCGCTTGTCTGAATTCTAGTGGCGCGGGTGCCTGCATCGTGTTCATTGAAAAGTTGTGAGTTACGACGACCAGATAATTGTTTACTTTAGCTGTTTTCGTGCTGCCGCGCTGGCCGACGGGCTTGGCGTCCGACGATGCGACCAGCACTCTACACCCAAAGCTTTCGTCGGCCTGCACAGAAACGATGTTCGTGCAATTTTGACACCCGTATGGCTGACATCTTGTTGCATCGCTTTCCGCGCTGAAAGTCGAAACGCCCATCGATTCTAACTGCGGGGCATTAAAAAAAAAAAAAACAGGTTGGAGGACGCTCAAGCTTCGCCTTTAAGAGTGGAACGCGACAGCATTCAAAGATCCCTGGCTGCTTATCAGGCTTCCCGGCAACTGCTGCTTTCTTTTTTCTCCAACTTCGCCTCCGCATGCGGCTGCCGAGAAGGCGAGTGCCATCTGGATGATATTTTAGTAAGGAGAAAACCGCAGCGCGCCGCTGTATCAGTGGTAGAAATGCTGGAAAAAAGGGCTTGTGTTTAGCTTCCGCGTAGAAGAATTAGGTTATCGTATATTGAAATTCCAATCTGACGCTATCACGTCTGTGCGTTATGGTTACGCCGTACTTTGCGATTTTTACAGCGAAGCTGTTAAGGGCTGACTCTTCGATGGTCGCGTCCGGATGTAGAAAAAATGTGGTTGATCCCTCTTATATAGGAATCGGTATAGAACACGAAAGTGAAACGTGTCTTCACAGAAGTAGTGTAATGTTTATTGCACATTGATATATAATGTCTATTGGTGTTTTGTGGCTAAAGCGCCCTTAGGCGTTGATGCACCCACGCTGACGCCTGGTGGCACGTCTCCTCCATCACGACTACCAACGTCGATGACCATGAGCAACCGTCGTGCATATGGAAGCTGCACTACGCTGCACACGCTAGCACAACGCGAAAGACGAAGCACGTAACTGACACACTAATACAACGCGCAAGACAAAGCACGTAACTGAATCGTCACCGAGTCAATCAGCGCGTGCAGCGCGTCGTAATTGCAGCCTCCGCGATCAACTTCAGAAACATTTTCAGAGCTAATTGCGGAGGCCACGCTCCGCTGTGCTGAGTACGGTGAACGCCACCTGGCGTTGGTAGTGCTTCTTGATGCCAGCGTCCCTTCGAATGCTGGCATCGAGGCGTCGTAGTGCTGAGACCACCGAAGCGTTCACTGTCGGTGCGCGTTAGTGTCATAATGCAGTACTTCTCTTTTCTGCTCGTAGGCGGCGGCACCGCCCCGAGCAAGAGCGCGGGTACACGGAGGAGTGTTAGATATATAAGGCGCGTCTGTGTAGCTCTCTGCAAATGCGTTTGTGGCGCAATGGGTTAAACGCTCGGCGATCTATCGTCGCGGACCGACAGGTCGTGGGTTCGATTTCCAGATTTTGCATGTTTGTGGAACTTTTTCTTCTGGTTTCTTTCTTTGTATTATGTTCGTGTACATTGTAAGCTGACGTATTTCCGTGACGGAAATACGTCAGTGAAGTCTTGGTGGACCCCGGCATAAAACACTTTCGTGTTAAAAAGCTCTCATTGGCCGTATGCTGTATGTGCGAGTGAAAGCGCGCGAGGGCCGGGAACGCGCGTTTTCACGGGGAGCGAACGCACGGCGGAGAGCAAACGCGACTTCCCATCTGAAAGGGGAGCGGTGGGCTATAATAGGAGGGCATCGAGGCACCCTAGACTGTGCATGTGCGTACCCGCTCTTCCACTGCGGCGCATGCGCGCAGCCTTGGCGGCCTCTGCCGCCTGTGCCGCCGACTCTATCTGGGCTCTCGCCCAGCCTTCCTGGGCTATCGCCCGCTGGTCTTCATCTCCACCCCAGTGGAAGGGCTGACAGCTTTTCTGACGCATTTTGCTTTGAGAAATTCGATTAGTTCACCAGCGCCTCTGTGCACGGAGGGCCTGCGTGGTCTGGGTGGTTCGGAGTGATTTTCTCCGCTACGGACACCGGCGCTTACGCCGACACCGACGCCGAATTTGCTGTCGCGTTAATACAGCTATAATGGCAGGCCACCAAAACAAAATTCACGCCTTTGAGAACAAAATGACGCCTCTTCTGTTTTTAACATATATGGCGTCACATTATTTTTTCTTCTGCCAGAAGTGTTTCCTCGTCACACAGGCGGCGGCATATATATACCATGAACCGCTATATACCCTCGCCGATGGACCGCCATGTTTTGAATGTAAGGGCTTCTATGGAAGCTTCGATACCAGGTATATTTGCCTTGTCCGAGGCATATTGCCTAAAATATGAGTGCTTTCCAGTGCACTTGCTTATTTTAATGTCTTTATGTAGCGGTCATGATGACCTTTTTAATAGCAAGTTCAAGCGGAAGCTTGAATGCCACAAATACATGAAACTTACTTGTGTGCGCTCCTATGCACTACCTATATGATTGTGCTGTGACTGTTCCGGATACTGGATCATGTTTCAGCTGAGTATTCGTGCGCTTACCGTCCGCGTTCTTTCGCGAAGTGCTTGTTATTTTGATTTCTCTTCATTTGTATTCGCTCCTGCTCAGGGGCTATGCCATTCTACTGCTGAGATCGAGGTCGTGGCTTTGTTTCCCGACCCGGCGACCGCATTTCTATGAGCGGGAAATGCAAACGCGCTCGTGTACTTATATTTTGGTGCGCGTTAAATATTCTCAGGTGGTCAGAAATAATCCGAAGCCCGCCACACACGGCGTCTTTCACGAATTGACCGTGGAGTTCTGTGACGTTAAACATACTTCAGTGATTAAAAGGCGAAACATTTCTTTGCCTAGTCGGAGCCAAAGTCAGACAAAGGTGATGGTTAAGGACCATGATGACGTTTGTATGATGCTTTGTCTTCGAAAAAAAAAAAACAGCAGAACCCCTCTCGCGATAAATACCGACGTTAATGCGATGAACAATGAAGTAATGTAACGGTACGCCGTATTGCCAACGCTGAAACGTGTACGCAGCCGGTGCTTTCCCTCGCTCTTCCCACTGAACAAGCAGCGTCATCTAGCGGTGCCGCCGTGAAGTCCGCGCGGGACGCGGGTTTTATTTCACCTAGCACCCGAGAAAGCTGCGCATGACACAGTCTGATGATATTAATACGAGACTGCGCGCAATGGGACAAAGATGACGTTGACCATTTGGGTGAAGACGACGACGATTGAAGAGATTGTCTATCGGCCATCTTGGCAGTGCTACAGCTCGCTGTAGATATTTTGTAAATATATTTTCAGTTATACCGTTTCCCGTGACAATATGTGGTTTAATGAGCGAACAACGACGTTATTGCTGTATCAAGTTGACCCTTCTTTACGGTCTTTCGTGAACACAAAGATCGACCGCATATTAGATCCCCTTCTGCAGCGTTTACGTCTGGGCATGGCCTACACACCTCGCTTTTCTGTTTAGTTTTTTTAACAGCGGAGCTGTTTAAGCTGGCCGTAATGTGTGCCGCCTGCCACTGCGTAGCCTAGCAAGCACCTTGCTGAGCGGCGGGTGCTGAGCGGCGTGCGCGCTATACTCGGAAGAGAGAAAGAGAAAATGAGAGCGAGAGAGACAGAGAAACAAATTGTAGCAGCACCAACGAGGCAATGCGCAGAAGTGCTGCCGGCGCCATCCGCGCTTCTCCGTTTCCCCGCATTAGCGCCGAACGCTCGCGGTGTCCGTGACTGCAGCAGGCGCCTCTGGCGGCGGCTCGGCCGAGCTCCCATCAGCTGCGCGCTACTGCGCATGCGCCCTGACGTCATCCCGGCGTGTCGTCTGCTGCGCGCCGCCCGCACACCGTGCATAGCTTTCGCCCCACTTCCCCTACGTGTGCTCGGACTGCAAGTGCTTAGCGAGGCGTTCCCCGGCGCCACGGACCACGAGGAAATGCTTTTACACTTCGTATAACTTAGCATCACTTGACATTACTTCGTATAACTTAGCATCACTTCGTACAGCTAGGACCAGCTGGGAACCGATCAGCTCCGCTTTGTCTTTAGCCTTGCGCCACTAGTGCAAGCTACCCCGATTTTTTTATACACTGAATGAAAGGGAAGACCTCCTGCAACGGCACTACTGTGACACCCCAGGCGCCCTTGTGGAGCACTTGCTCGTAAGTTGTCCACAGGATGACCAACAGCGAGTCCATTGCCGCGATAAGTTAAAACGCTTGAGAAGACGTAAATTTTCCATTACGAAAGCACATGGTCCATGGTAATGCCCTGCCAAACAGAGATGTGCTTTGACAGCTCTACGGGATTTTCTTTTTAGTCAGCAATCTTTTGAATTGTAGATATATGTCAGCTATACGTGAGTTTACTGCATCATGCCTGGACTACTTGAGAAAAATATGGCATGCGCGTTGCGTTAGAAGCGCTTTTGTTGTTCGGTGTGCATGAACTCTTAACGCGGGCACATACGGGTCGCTTTCACTTGTTTCGATTGTTTTATTGCGATAGCAATTATATGGACACTTCAACCGGATTTCTGCCGTCGCCGTGAGGTTCCGTATAGATTCCAAGGGCGATAAAACCGTCGCCGCGCGCCGTATGCGCGAGTGAAAGCGCGCGGGGGACGCGCGTTATCACGGAGAGCGAACGCACGGCGGAAAGCAAACGCGGCCGTCGCGCGAAAGGCCGTGGGGGTATGGGAGGGAGGGAGGGAGGCGGGGCGACGCTGTGCTACTTCACCAAATGCTTATCTTGCAACCGGGTGCAAGGAGAACTGGCCACTCAATCTCCCACGCGAAAGCAAGAAAGCGGGAAGGCAGCGCGGGAGGAAGGGGGGGGGGCAGCTTCTCCTCTGCCAACAACTTCTCCTCTGCACTTTGCCCGGCGCTGGCGGTCGCCCGCACCGTCTTTTATCTCCACACGGCTCTGACCTTTGTATGCGCTGTGCATTCGCCGCTCAGTTTCCGTTGAAGCGATTGACCGCGCGAACAATTCGCTCACTGCGGCGGCTGCGCTTGCTGCCGACGTTTTGACAGTCGTTGTCTGCGGTCATTCGGTGTGATCTATTCATGTTTGCTTGTGCGCGCTGACACCATGCTTGTTAATTCAGTTAGTAAGCGAATGTGTCCAAGTTTATGCAGCCGATAAAACTACTATCCCTACTCCGAGTAGCTCTCTACTAATTTGCTATCGCAATTGATGCTTCGCCTTTCGGGCGAAACTGCGACATTCTTTTCTCTTGTTTACAATTATTTTTGTAGACTTAGTATGTTTTTGCGTGTGTGACATGTGTGCGTATTTCTCAACTGTGTATTGGGATAGCCGACTCTTACGTAGCCTCTACTTTCCCACCGGTGTGCAGTTATTAAACAAAGCAAAAAAGAATGACAACTGCTGATTTAAAAAAAAACGTAACTTCAGCCATACGGCGTGTACCTATACACATTGCTTGAATGCTAATCGCGTTGCCGTTCACAGTCGTCGTGAGATGGGTTCTGGTGCAATCTTTTTTTTTTTATCGATAGTGGTCGAGCATCTGCCACACCAGCACATCAGCGCGCTAACGGCGAGAAGCTTCGAGCTGGGCGATAGGATACGAGAATGTGCAAAGCACTCTCCAGTGCAAGCACCCTCTGCTACGCTGTCCGCTTCAGGATGACGCACGCCCTGTTGTAGGATCCTGTTCTCAAAGAACTGGTGCGAACGCGGGTGTAGGCTAAAATCTGTCGTCTGCGATGATCTTCCCACCATTTCAAGGACAATGTCTTTCTTAGCGAGCTACCGCCACGTTTTGGTATCGAGTATGCGACATTGGAGCATGTTTCTATAGCCTTTTCATGGCCGATCCCGAGGATTGGGGAGCCTGAAAATGTGCATCGATATATGTTACTGGGTATGTGGCGCTGAGACCACTGGTAGCCGCAACGCACCAGCTATATATATTGCCCGACGACCGGATTCGAACGGAGGACTTCTAGCACAGAAGGCTGGCACTGTAACCATAAGGTCACGGACACTTGCTCCCGCCTTCCAATTTTTTTTTATGTAGTACTGCTTTTATGTCGTAATACTTATAGACACGTCGCAATATGTGGCGGCGTGCGATGGGGCCCCACGTATAATAACGCCAGGGCGTTTGCGCTGCTGAAGCGAACAGCGTAAAGCACACGGCTGAATATTGCGCACTGCATATGGCATTCCGCGCACTGTATCGTCCACCTCGCTATTATGAGGCGCTGACACGGCGACTTACTTTGTTGTCAGAATTCAAATTAAGCTCGGATGCCTGAAGAAGCACGCCAGACCTTAAGTGAAATGCGTGACAGGCGTTGTATATGAAATACCGCTATCATGCGGTATTTCGGACCGCATGTGTCCGACTGTGTATGTCCGACTGTGTATGTATTAGCTGATTGCGTCCGACCGCACGGTCCGACTGTGTATGTCGGACCCGAGCACGGGAACATGGACTGTCATTGTGTACTAAAATAAAATAAAAAATCTTTATTTTCCTGTAAAAGAAACAGAACTGGATGGTCATTTTGGGTTAAAAGCTTAGCTTGAAGGGGTCTGGAACCTTGAACCAATTTGTTGTATCTTGCACCATGCACTACCTTGCTGATGATGACTTCCTTTCAACGTGGCACATACCCACGATTACGATTGGCTCCACAATTAAGAAATTAAAAGAGGAAAATAAATTAAATGAAGATATTAAAAAAAACCTTGGAGGACGCTTAAGCTTCGCCTTTAAGAGTGGAACGCGATGTCATTCAAAGATCCCCGAGTGCTTCTCACGCTTCCCGGCAACTGCAGCTTATGTAACCATAATGTTTGCCGGAAACGCTGGCGGCGAACGCTATGCACAAAGGCGAGTTTTCTGGTTCTCTTTTTTTTCTAACCCCGCACGGCGGGTGCCGTCGCTGCCGCGGATGCGCGGAGGCGAGCGCCATCTGGATCGTGTTGCCAGGAACCGAGCGCCGCGCGTCGCTCTGTGATTGCTGGAAACGCAGCCTCTTGCTTAGGCCGGTCCCGGGGTAGTGCACAGGCCCGCCAGAAAAGTTACATCATTTGCAGGTTTCTGTTGTTCTTTCACACTTTTAATGTTTAAGTCTGAGAAGATTTAACATTAGAGGCGTGCACTGTCGGTGTGCCGTTTCATCGCATTTGGTTGTGGGCTGTCATTCCCAAAATTCCGAGGAATAATTTTGTCAATAATGTAAGACAAGGTACGAGCAACTTTAGTGATAGAATGGTGTGGCACTATAACCCGCATACACTGTATGTCACATAGCAAGGCGTGACATATACATAGACCTAAATATAGACGATGGTTTTTAGTAACGGACAACACGGGACGACGCCGGCACAGGTTTTTCTGTGATCTGTTATCTGTTAACAAGATAATACATATATTTAATAAGAAGATATAACAATTAAGTTTTTACGACTGCCAGTCAACTTGGAAAGAAGAAGCCGATGGGAGAATGACCCCGCGAGGCTCGAGCCCACCTTCAGAGAAGAAGAAAACGCCACGCGGAGTGGCCGCGTTCTGCCTCCCTCGAACGTCTGGAAGAGCCCAGCCCCGGGTCACGCCATGGAGGAGAGCATCTTCGCAGCCAACTTCTTCGTGGTGGAGAACGTCCTCGACCACTTGGAGACCGAGGAGCTGTTCACGTGCGCCGAGGTGAACCGGCTGTGGCAGGCGGTTGCCCTGTTCCTGCTACGCAGGAAGCTGGTCTCCGTCTCCGTCTGCTGCACGCCGGTGAGCCGCTTCACTTTCATTGCATTGCGACAGCAATTATACGGACACTCTATAGGCGAATTTCTGCCATCGCTGTCGTCGTCTTCACCGTGAGATTCCGTATAAAGTCCTAGGGCGATAACACCGTCGCCGCGCGCCTATACGCTATATGTGCGAGTGAATGGGTGCGAGGGGAGCCGACGATCGCGCCTCAATCTCGCCAGCGCGAAAGGGACGAAGTCGGGCAGGAAGTGCGCCGTCTTTCGCCGCACGCGAGGCACCCAACGTTGCGAGGCACCGGGGGGAGGGGAGACTAGACGCTCGCGCCACCCTCTCTTTGTCGTCGTTCTAAACGCTTGCGCGCCTAGTTTCCTTCCGCTCTCCTGGCGTGGCGTTCCCGACGCGCGCGTCTAGTTTCCTCCGGCTCCCCGAGGTGGCGGTAGTCTTTCACGCGAATGTATGCCGCCGATCAACGCTGTCGATAATTTTTTCTTTAATGTATGTGCGCGTGTCCGTCGGCATGACCGCCGTCACCGCTCGAGAGAAATAAAATTAGCTCGCACCTTTGATTTAAATTCTGTGTCCCGTCTATGTCGTGTGCTAAACTGTTTCGCTGGTAATCCACTTTCACAGCAGAGGAGTGGCGCGTGTTTTTCTTGCGCTTTTGTTCGTCTGTTTGTTTGTCATAGCGTCTTGTGCTCAGTTTTTGGCGTCAGAGCCTAGCATCTGTAAACACACACCTGAATGTCATGTTATATTGTGAAACTGGAATTTGAGCACTAGCAGAACGTGTGCTAGTTCGCAAAAACGGTAAACAGTGCAAATGTGAGCACGCCTTCGCAGGACTCGGAGCGGGCTACCCTCGCCTCAGCGCTGGGAAGCTCGCACGTGTGCGTCGACATCTTCTGCTCCAAGTTCTCGCGCTTCCGAAACATCGCGCGCATGGCCGGACTGCGACCATCCCTGGTGTTCCTGTCCCATCACGTCGACCTCAGTGAGGACAAGCGAGGTACGCCACTTTATGGCGCCGCGGGAGTGCTGGAACTGGGACAGCTCCGGAGCTTGCCACGGGACGTGTCGTGTTTAAATAACGTGGCACGCTAACTGGCCGTTAGGATGATTGCTACTTTGCCTGTGAGCGAAGGAACTACTCAAACATGAAATGTACGATCAATGCGCTCTGTTATTTAGAACCTACGGAGATAAAACGGATAAAACTGAAAAATCGTGGGCGTAACCATGAGACAAGAAGACGGCTGTGTTCATCGGAAAGCTAGTTAGTGCAGCTAGTATTTCATTTAGATCAAGACCAGGCTATTTGGGGAAGCCTATTAGGGCAACATAAGGCAGTCTTGTAGGACGCAAGGTTAGGTGGCGCCATGAGATCGGGAAACGTGCAACTATAGAACGGAGTCTGTGTTACGTAAGACAGGGGTATAGTTGAAGAAAGCTAGAGAGGGCTTCACCCTGCAGTGGAGACAAATCAACTCATTTTGGGGATTAAGGCACTGACGCAGAACAATGACGGCTGGCTCGACGACAGGGATGACAACGGCACGACAGCTCGCAAGCTGTGGTGGCTGGGTGGGAACCCCCACACCACAGCCACTACGCTGACCAGCGGAAGAAATCCGCTGGTCAGCGGATTTCTTCCGCTGCGAGCATGTGCCATCATGCAACCGTGCAGTCGATCAAGTTTATACCAGATTGCGTACGACTTCTTGTTGGCCTGTTTGGTACAGTATATCATATTGGTAGAAATGGCACAAAGCAAGAGAACTAATCAGAGTGCGCGAGCCGAGCCGCTCGTACCATTTTGAGACGCGATTACTGTCGCGCGAGAGCTTTGTGGCGTTTGAAGGTGTAAAATAGAGCACTGCACGCTCCGATTTTTTCAGCCCGGGCCCATTTTTACGTTGGGCTGCCCGCCCGAGCCCGACCAAAAGTTTTATTGTGAGACCCGGGCCCGGCCCGGGCCCGAAAATAATCTACGTTACCCGCCCGGCCCGGCCCGCCACCCCTTTACCTTAGGCCCGAGCCCGGCTCGAAACCGGGCCGAATCCGGCCCGAGACCGAAAAAAAAACATATTTTTCGGAGTCGAGGATAACTCCATGCACGTTACATGCACACCACCAGAGAGTCCGAGCCCGGCCCGGGCCCGCGTCAAAAAACCCGAGCCCGGCCCAGGCCCGGGTCAAAAAGCACATGCCTTGCCTGAGCCCGGCCCGAGACCGTGTAAAAACTAGCCTACCCGGCCCGGCCCGGCCCGTGGGCCGGGCCGGGCCCGGGCTTTCGGGTAAGCCCGAGCCCGTGCAGTGCTCTAGTGTAGATGGGTGGGATCAGTGGTGGCGCTGTCGGTGTTTATAGGTAGCAGTGGAGCGCTCCCCTATCGAAACGCCCCTCACAGTGGCGGGGCAGGTTCGGCGTCGAAGCCTGGTGAGCATCTCCTGTCCGGTCATGCTGCCCGACCACCACAGCTTGGCTCAACTCTTTCCCTACCATGGGGAAAATAGGTGTTTTTTGTATGTTACGGCAGATGTTTTTTTCTGAAGGAACTACTGCACTCAATATTTAATGCAACACACAAACAGAAAGCAAAATGAGCGCACTTTTCACGCATAAGGTTTATTAACGAGATGTATGTCATAAAAAAAATGTCACAGTTTCGCCCTAAGGGCGAAGCAATGAATGCGATAGCAACACAGCAATGTCATACGAAGTAAGGTGAGCGGCTTTGGTAGCAATATGAATTGTAGTAAACATGAGCTGATTAAGTAAGCAGGTGTGCTGCGGCGTAAGTAGACCGACATGAAGAGAGACTCGATGACCACGAGAAGGCGCGTGTGAAACGGTGGTGTTGATGACAAGCGCTGCCCGTGGGCAGCGTGTGCGAAGGGGCACATCTGTAGCGCTGCACTGCCGATCCGGGCAGCATTGCATGTGTAGCGTGCGTTGGAAAATGTGGCCCGACTATTACTAACTGTGGTGTGAGCGCGCACAAACAAACATGAATAGATCACACTGAATGACTGCAGACAACGACTGTCAAAACGCTGGCAGCAAGCGCATATACGCCGCAGTGGCCGAAGGTACGTGCGGTCTATCGCTTCAACGGAAACTGAGCGGCGAATGCACAGCGCATAAAGGTCAGAGCCGTGTGGAGATAAGAGACGGTGCGAGCGAGCGACGAGCGCGGTTGTTGGCAGAGTAGAAATGCGCCCCCCCCCCCCCCCCCCGCTCCCTCCGGCGCTCGCTTCCCGCTTCCTAGCTTGCGCGTGGAAGATTGAGTGCGTTCGCTCTCCGTGACAGCGTGCGTCCCCGCACGCTTCCGCTCGGGCATACGGCGCGCGGCTAAGATTTTATCTATACGGAACCTCACGGCGACGGCGACGCCGACGGCAGAAATCCGGTGGAAGTGTCCATATAATTGCTATCGCAATAAAAGATACACATTGTAAAATCAAGATTGTCCGAGAAATTTGAACAAAGTTTGTAAAGACAGGCTTCTGTCTACTAAGAAAAAAAAATGTACCGAAAATTATGAGATATACAAAATGTATTGCCGTCTATTAGGCACTGTCTTCGAAAAGTCTAAAATTTTCATTGTACAGGTATTCTGCTACAAAAATTTAACTGCAAGCACTACAGTTGGGCGTGCCGGGCTGCGGCCGCCGATGTTCCGGGCTGGTTTGCGTCGTCGTGGCTTTCAGACACAAAGTCCGACGAAAAGTCAGCGTCCTCTGACTCGCTGCTATTCGATGTATCGATAAGATCAACCGTATAGAGACAGCAGAATCGCGATATCTGCGATCTCCCGAAGCAGGCGCGCCGTTCCGGAGCCGGGCATTCTTGCGTTCTGCTTTACACCGTTAAGGTCGCGAAACATTGGAGCGCGTTTGAAAATCACCGCCTGGCGGGAAAAAAGCGAACTGCTTAAAAAACAGAAATATAGTTTCGCCTCTTTCACGTCCGATGGCGCAGAGTGTCCATGATCGGTGTGGAAGGTCTCTAAAGCGGCTTTTCAAACCATCGATAGAGGGCTAACGATGCCCAATGGGCGCGGTACGGAAAGAGTTAAGGTACGTCCACACTAGCGACAAAAGCGCGCGCGGCACAAAAGCGTTGCGATGGTCACACTGACCCGCGTTTTGCGAGATGCGGCAGTCACATGACACCACCTGACGTCCCGTTTCGCCTCGTTCCCTTCCGAGACTTCTCGTGAAAGCGCGCGCTCCGTTCTCCGTTGCAGTTGCTTTGTTGTTTCGGCGTTTCACTGGGAGTCGCTCAAACTCAGGGTAGTCATATCTGGATGACGTATTCGTGACTGTGAACATTATAATCTTAGCGTGTTCTTTGCTTGTGCGACTGGCGCGACGCCGACGTGCCAGAAAGCGGACAGCGGTATGGGAAGGCTTAACGAAAACGGCCTCATTGACTGGACTATGGCCTCTGCGATTTTACGGCGTGCGCGTCACTGTTCGATCTCAGAGCCCATACATTATAATTCTTTGCTTGTGCGACAGGTGGCGCCACATCTGCGCGGCTCGCTTCTGATTGGTGCTCGTTTTGCGGCTGCCGCAAAAAATGGGTCTCCTACCCATTCGAGCGTTTGCCGCGCGTTGCTGCCGCTTTTCGTGAATCTTGCCGCGCGCGACAGCATCGCTCACCGCGCGCGGCGTGTCGCGCGCGTTTTGTCGCTAGTGTGGACGTACCTTTAAACTCGCACGCGGCGTGGGACCGGCTTGCTCTTAAATTCAATGGTTGGAGGAGGGTCGGGCCTGCGTGGAGTAAACGAGAGGTGCACATTACTTTCGCAAGTAATCCAAATACATGATCAACCAATTATCAGAACTTCGCTGAAAATTTTAAATATTACTTTGCGGCTCAAATTGGCGATTTGCGGATTGTAGCCTGTGAGTTGGCAAGGCTTATCCAATTGGAACGAATTCTCAGGATGACATCCCTTTCGAGATATTCATTCCCATAGCGGGTGACGAAATACATTGGCGTTCCATTTACTTTTGTGCTTTAATGCATAAAACGGTGCTTGTAAGTCGAACAACAGCGCAACAGTGCATAAAAACCGGTGCGATACTTGGAATTGTTCCACCTCAATATGCCTTCTAATTTCACCATAGAGAATTTGTAAATTGCAATATGTGCCATAATGTGATTAGCGATAATTTTGTTAGTCGATTACGCATCTTCATTTTTCGTGGAACTAATGTCCGCCTCTTGAGTAACCCAGTTCAAGGATTAAAATTATGCGATCGGTAATTAGCGATTTTTAAACCCTTTGTATAGTCTAATGAAAAGCACCGCGTACTTTTTATTGTATTTTTAGTGTCTTCATTTGTTCTCTGCCGTCCGCATAAGTTATTCCCTTAAATAGACAATCATCTTCGATGGTTTTTACAACTTTTCTATCGCGGCAGCGCCTGCCAAGGAGTGATTACTATGATGAACAATTTGCTGACGCCTAATTGACGCCTTGTAACCCGGGTATAGATACCATTCACAGTTATTGTAAAACACTTTCGGATATCGGCGGGAAAATGGCTCGAATCCGCAATCGACTGATTTTCGTTTGAATTGTACCCCATCGGAACAAGCAAATAATCGGGAAAGGTGGGGCACAGGCGTGGTAATTAACCAAAATAAAATTCCATCGAGTGCATTTCACAAGCGGCCGATCCACGTGTAGGGAATTCTCGGCCGTCTTTTCCGTCTCGCAGTATTCAGCTGCGCACATGTATTTCACATTGAGACGAGTAGCTCTTCGTATGAAAGTTTTATCAGTCGAGGAACAACTCGAAGCGTTAAGTTTCCATGACTCGTGAACATTTGAAAACGAACTGCTGTTCCCGCACAGCGGTGGAGCGCCTGCGCGAGTTCCTGCCCCCGGGCTCCGTCATCGTGTATTTCAAGTTGGAGCTCGTCGGAACCGTGAACGGCACCGATGACGTCATGCACGAGGGCATCTTCGGCGAGTTCTTGTTCCACGCCGAGGAAGACGGGTCCGCGGAGGGGCAGAGGACGGCTTCCGAAGAGGCCGATGACCTGCTGCGGCAACCATCAGATGGCGCCATCCCCGGGTGGGTATTTAATTAATTAAATTGCGGGGTTTTACGTGCCAAAACCATGATCTGATTATGAGGCACGCCGTAGTGGGGGATACCGGAAATTCGGACCACCTGGGGTTCTTTAACGTGCACCTAAATCTAAGTACACGGGTGTTTTCGCATTTCGCCCCCATTGAAATGCGGCCGCCGTGGCCGGGATTCCATCCCGCGACCTCGTGCTCAGCAGCCCAACACCATAGCCGCTGAGCAACCACGGCGGGTAAGTATGGAATTAACCGATAAGGTTTACCGATACAGGTTAGGGTGACTATTTGTCACGGCCCCGTTTCAAAGGGGATGCCAATTATCGCTATGCTCTCTATAGCCACCGAAATAACTGCGCCTGATGTCTCTCAAATACTCACAGCCCAGTGGACGATGCTACTGTAGGAGCGAACTATGAGTACCGTATTTACTCGATTCTAACCAGCACTTTTTTTTCCTCCAGAAAGATGGCGTGCGCGTTAAAATGGCGTATGGAACGAAAACTGCTATTGTGGCCAGCTATCGTCGTTGGCATTCGAAACTCCCGTAATCCACTCCACGCGTATGCTGCAGCCGTGGGGGCGGCGGTAAGCTGCCATCGTTGGCAAGGCGTTTCAGAAATGCGGTATTTAAAATGCCATGGAGGGAACCAAACATGAGAAGGTACGGGATGTTGACAAGGAGGCCTCCGACAGCGACTATGACCGATCCCTTGGCCGCTGTGGCTGTGTCGCAATAAAACTTCTTTTATCAAATTATAAACAAATTCTTACTTTCTCTTCTACAATAAACAATCTGTTCAGTTAGGGAAAGGTAAAGACAAAGGTCAAGTCGAGGTTAAAATCTGCCTATTAGGTCACTGTGCACGTTATAGTCAAGGGCACGTTAGAATCAAGTGCTGGTTAGAACCGAGAAAATGCGGCAAGACCCGTCGGTCGCCTGAAGCGATCACAAGGTCTGCCTAATGTGTCAGGGGGCGCTTCATATCTCAGTCCTTATACGGACCTTTGGCATCACTTAGCCAAAGAAAACTTGGCATTCCTGATACCATTGCCGGGCATTTGATTTATCTATGAATCTGCTCAGAGACTAACGGATAAAATCACGGTGGAATTAGTTACTCGACAGTATGTAGATAAGTTTGTCGAAAGGACGCGAAAAAAAAAAAAACCTTGCGCTGTATTGACTAATAATGTCGTTTGTTCGTAATGGAGAATACAGGAACCAAAGGAAGTAGAATGAGGTTTACAACGACAATGGGGCTCATTCGCGAGCTATACTTGAATTACGTGTTTACTAAGAATTAAATCCAACAAGACTTTCTTCCAATCCTAGCAACATCGGTGTGTGTGACGGAATGTCTCACGCCGTGAAATTGCGCGCATTTCTGCTTGTCATCAGTAGTACCTGCGGCAACGCGGCTATTGATCTTAGCGAGAATTTCAAGGAGCATATGAGAACTTGCGTGGCGTGCCTCCATACAGATTCATTTGTACTTCATAAGATTCATAAGATTCATAATTCATAAGATTCAGATTCATAAGATTCATTCATTGACATAAGTCTTGCAGACTTATGTCCGGATAGGATCCACGCTCGCACTACATGTAAGGCGAGTGCCGGCGCACGATTCGTGAACTTGAGCAGCCAGAAGTGATCGAACACGCTACATCCCGGCGACCACGTATTCGATGAATTACTAAGCCCACCGGCCTGTGCTTCTCTGGAAACGTTTAAATAATGGCCGATGTTAGTAGTTCCTTATGATCGCCGTCCGCTGATGTAATTATGACTTTATTTTCCATTAGGTCAGTAAAAAGAAAACAAGAGGCCGGCATCGGGAGGCAGTAACAAATATATATATATATATATATATATATATATATATATATATATATATATATCAAGGAGGACATGTCCTCCTTGACAAAATGTTCAAGGAGGACATATAGCCACTCATTGGCGCACTATATATATATATATATATATATATATATATATATATATATATATATATATATATACAGGCTGTTTCAGTGGTGAACACTTTCAGAAATTTTTAAAGGTTGCCTGTGGCAGATAGCATAATTCTAGTTCATGAGCTGGTCTACTCGAAGAGGCGGACATTACTTGACCAAGAAATTGAAATTCATATTTGAATAATTAACAGAAATTCACTAATTAAGTTTTTAACCAATTACCTGATGGCCCATATTGCAATGTACAAATTGTAGCCGTGGAGTTCGCAAGATGGATCCACTTAGAATTAATTCTCAGGATGACACCAGTTTCGAGATATTAATTCCCGAACTTTGTGGAGAAATGCGTTGGCGTTCCAGTTAGGTTCCTAACAAAACGTCGCTTTTTGCATTGAAGCACAAAATTAACTGGAACGCCAATGCATTTCTCCGCAAAGTTCGGGAATTAATATCTCGAAGCTGGTGTAATCCTGAGAATTAATTCTAAGTGGATTCGTCTTGCGAACTCCACGGCTACAATTTGTAAATTGCAATATGGGCCATCAGGTAATTGGTTAAAAACTTAATTAGTGAATTTCTGTTAATTATTCGCGAGTATGCATTTCAATTTCTTGGGCAAGTAATGTCCGCCTCTTCGAGTAGACCAGCTCATGAACTAGAATTATGCTATCTGCCACAGGCAACCTTTAAGAATTTCTGAAAGTGTTCACCACTGAACACTTTCAGAAAAAAAAAAAAATATATATATATATATATATATATATATATATATAGTGCGCCAATGAGTGGCTATATGATATTCCTCCTTGAACAGAAGCTGCATTTGTACGGCAAAGTGGATAACACGTCTGGATTGAGCCACATCAACAGGTTGCGCCTGAAAGAACAAGCCCTCTTTGAAAGACTTCAAGGCGACTTGGACGTTAGCTTTACAAGAAACTAGTAAGAGATCATACAAAAGCACTAGTAAGTACGTTGGCCAAATGCTCAAATGGCTTCACGACTGTTGCAGGCCGTCGACCTCGACGTCTGGCTCGAACCACGAGTGCTGGCGACCCCGTGTCCAAGACACGCAGTCTGCGCCGCAGCTGGGCCTCGATGCAGCCCCGCCTGGCCCGTCCACCGCAGTGGGTGCCCCGCTGCCCTCGTGGCCTCACCGTCCGCGTCTAGCGGCGGCGGTGGGCGGCGAACGAGGCGCGTTGTTTCGCAACGTGCTCCCGGGCGTGCTCGTGTTCCAGGCGCTTCACGTGACCGCGGCCAACCTCGAGGGCAACGCGGTGACCTCGTACTTCATGGAGGAGGCCACCGGAAGGACCGTGCAGGTATCGCGGATAGGGACGAATGGTGTGCGCTTCAAGAAGTGGTTCCGTTGAAAATTCATCCGCCCGAAGAGGAGGTGTCTTAGATGGTCAACAACAATGAGCAAGTGAAAGTCACGCCCCCAACGCTCCAAGAGCCAAGATCGCCTGTAGTGGGTACGATGAAGAGAGCTGACAGCACTAATGGGGTTAGCTAAACTGGAAAGGAGTAAGACAGGGACTTCACTCATATTTCCTGCTGGCTAACATTACCGGCTAGCTCGCTAACATGACACAACTCGTGAACTGTGGAAAATGTGACGAGCTGAGGGCGATATTTTCCTTTCATTTCGCTCCTATACCTCAGCCAAGCAGCCTTTGTTAAGGGTGTTAATGAGGTAAGGGTGCTTGTCTAGAAACAAACTGATTTGCAGAGTGTCAAAATGTTTAGTGTGACCGCCTCACCTCAAGCAGAGGGGCACCTTAAACCCTCGTCCCGGATCATAGTTTTTGCGAGCTGCGATGAAAACATCCGCTCATTTCGGTTGTATACCTTCTGGCAGGTGACGTCGGCGGCTGTCTTCAGCATCATGCAGAGCAGCCAGCTGGAGCCGTTCATGCGCCGGTTGAGCGAGCAGTTCGGCTCGACCAATGACACGATCGCCGTGGCGTTCCCGCGAAATCAGGACGAGGCGCTCGGCGAATTGGAGGCGTTCGAGCGCTACTTCCCCTCGGTGCCAGCGCTGGCCAATCAAGCGACAGAGTTCAACGTGGACGGCCAGTACGCGCCCATGAGCAGGCTCAAGATGATACTGCTGCTCATCAAGCTGCTCGACTGAGGCGGTAAGCGATATATACTTGCTGACATCTCGGTAGTCACACTCTAAAAATGGTGACGTAAGTTTGCTCATTTTCACTGTTTCTTCACGGTTATACCACGCTTCTTATTGCAAACAACGGCAAGAGCCTCGCGGACTTGATTTGATAACTGTTTTCACAGTGCCCCAATATGACGATCCTATCACAATCTGCAGGTGCACAATGTACGTTCCTTAAACATGCCGTAACATGACTTCTTGCGCCGCAGTTAACGTATTGCAGGCTCCTGGAAATTTCACTCACATTTACATTATTCTAGGCCTTACGTTAGTACTTTTTCGGGGAAACTACCGTTTTTATGGGATGCTATTTGCCATTATTTGCTCGAAAGAGCGCCGCTTATCTATAGCAGGAATCCGCGTTAATTGTGCAAATTTTACACGCATGAGTGACACAGCGTGCGCAATCAGCAAATACACGCACTTATACGCACGCCATTACATTTTCTACACCACTTTGTCCACGTATAGATAGATGTGCTATTGTTGCTGTAGAAAAGCCCACATTTCTCTTATACATAGCTCAAGCCGTATATATATATATATATATATATATATATATATATATATATATATATATATATATATATAGTTCAAAAAATAGAAGCACGTAGGAACAACATAACACTTTACTGACGTTTCGGCCGGGGTCCGGCCTTCATCAAGAGTGCGTGTACAAGCATACAGAGCTCAATTTATACCTTTTTGCCGTAAGGGTGAAAAGAGACAAGAAAAAAATACAAAGTGAAAAAATAAATAAATACAAAGTAAAAAAGAATACAACGAACACGTAAATTGAAAACTGCGCGTGCACAGAGTGGAATGATTAAAAAAAGTGAATACAACAAGGCTGTGAAAACAAGCTCCTAAATCGTGAGTAGCCCATGACCACAGGTGTGCACAGATTTCGTGTCGTGATGGATGTCAACACGTGCAATGACTCATGTCAAAATCATCAAAACGATGGGCATGTACAATGGTGCTATACAGGGGTACAAAGTTGGGCGTGTATGGAGTGGGATTATTGAAAGCGTATTAACAAAGAGCATGCGGGTATCACTGACAGGATGTAGTGGCGTTGTGAATGTCCACACATCTGATGGCTCATGTGAAGGTATATCAGAAACGACGGGCATGTACAGGGGTACAAAGTTGGGCGTGCATGGAGTGGGATTTGAAAACGTATCAACAAAAAGCATGCGGGCGTGACTGACGGGATTTAGTGGCGTCGTGAGTGTTGACACATCTGATGGCTCATGTCAAGGTACATCAAAAGCGACAGGCATGTACAGTGGTGCCATAAAGGAGTACAAAGCTGCGTTTACATACAGTGGCATTGTGAAAAACATATTAACAAAAGGGATGCGAGTGATCGCTGCTGCCAGGTTAGTATTTGACCACAAAGACGGTCATACACCCTCCCTGGCTTAAGGTATGTCACCACCTTTGAAAAGGCACTTTTTAAGAAAAATATACGTTTTCTCTTTATTAGATTTCGAGAATTCCCAAACATTAAAAAATGTTCTGCAGAAAGAATTATGTTATCTTATTTAGTTCAAAAGTTATAGCCAAGTTACTAACAGCTGGCGAACGGTTCTGAAACCGAAACGAATGTGGTGTGGTAACAGAAACTGATAACTCAGCGAAAATCAACGGCGTATATTGAGATTTTTCTGTTATGTTTTAGATTGATACGTAAAATATTATTCAAAGACAATTTGTAAGGCTTCCTTTTTTTAAATATTGCCCAAATTTCCGTAACGGGGATGCCTGACGCTACAAGCGTTAAAAGTGCGTCTCTGTTGTTCACGTTGCGCGCGCTTTATGCTGCCGCTGTGAATGCTACCGGGATCGTCGTTTTTATAGCTATTATTTTTAGTAGCAACAGTAATAACATAGGCTGAACGTTTTTATAGGAGGGCATGGCCAAGTTCAAGGTAAAAAGGCGATTGAAACAAAAGCTTCAATCAAAACTTTCGAAAAAATAGAAAACATTCGAACAAAGATTGAAACGAAAGTGAAGCCGGTTTATGCTAACCTTTGTACGGATTTAAAGAAGTGCCTGCACGGAAAATCCCAAAATGTAACGAGAGTTTCAACGGTATGATATGGCAACGGGTGCCAAAGACGTCCGCGTGAGCCTGCCCTTTATTATGTGGCCTGCCCATCCTCCTTTTTGGTTTATATGATGCTGTGTGCCACTTCAAAGATAGCAACAGAAGTACAGCAGATATTTTGAGGCAAGCAGGCATTGAACCTGGCCATCACACGCTCGTAGCATGCTGCACCAGTGACCAGTACCGTGTAAAGAAGGCCCAGCGTCAATCAACGGGTGAGGCAAAATATCTCCGCAAGAAAATGTGGGCTGCAACAAAAGCCAAACCAGAGCTCGTGGCAGCAAATAAGGGCCCTAGCTATGAACCTAGTGGATTTTAACTTATTAGGGCGTGATGATCTTGTTTGTGCAAGGATTGGAAAACTTTAATCTTGTTTTTCTCAAAACTTGATTTCTTGCACTTTCCTGTTGCGCAAACAGTTGTAACTTCAAAATCAATGAATAGTTTTCAACGAAACTTTGCACGCTCGTTCCTTTGTTACTAGACTGTGCAATGAACTAGGATTAATGAACACGAATGATAAGTTTTGATGTTCTCAAGTTTTATTCCAAGCAATGCAGACAAAAATGACACATTTTTTTGTTTTCTTTTGTATTTTTACTGTATCTTGATTTCCAATCATCGGATGACAAAGATCCTAGTTCGTTGCACAGTCTGGTTAGTTGGCTACCTCTGTGCCAAAAATTTTACGATTCCTGCACTCCATTCGCTAGTTATGAATGTTCACGTAACAGCCAAGTTTGGGCAATGTTTTGTCAATAACAAATGCCAGTATAATTTTTTTCACTCTTTCTTGCTTTTGAATATCATTTAAAATGGTCCTTTATAAGGTCAATGTGAAATAAAAATTTAATGGCCAAAACTAAATCTTTTTTTGAAAAAGGTGGTAACATACCTTAAAGCACTCCTGCACTGTGACCTCCACTAACCTCCGAGTTGAACGAACTGCGATCTATTGAATTCTTTGCACACGTGGTATTCTTTGTGTTTGTAGGCAGGCGTATTTTATACAAATTCTATGAGTGTGTGAAAAAAATGAAATAAAATATAAAATAAATGAAAGATTTAATGACAAGCTTAAGTAATAAACAGCAATATAATTTCGAATTAATGCTGCGGAAATAAGCATATCCCCACATAAGCGTGCCATATAATATGTGTTATAGAACCGTCACGCAATGCATGTTCATATGTATAACTACACACACACACACACACACACACACACACACACACACACACACACACACACACACACACACACACACACACACACACACACACACACACACACACACACACACACACACACACACACACACACACACACACACACACACACACACACACACACACACACACACACACACACACACACACACACACACACACACACACACACACACACACACACACACACACACACACACACACACACACACACACACACACACACACACACACACACACACACACACACACACACACACACACACACACACACACACACACACACACACACACACACACACACACACACACACACACACACACACACACACACACACACACACACACACACACACACACACACACACATATATATATATATATATATATATATATCATTCAAAGGACAGGAGAACGGAGTAAAAAAAGAGAAAAAAAGAGAAAAAACAATAACACGACTTTACTGACGTTTCAGCCGCACAGTCAAATGTCAAAGAAGAATGACCGCCGGAAATGCAGGCGCGCACCTTTTTTACCTCAAAGAAACCAAAAGTGATAGGGATAAAAGTATATGTGCAATGATAAGGGGCTACGAACTTGCAAGGTGTAAAAACGCGGATAAAACACTAAACGGGTAAAAAATAAAGTTTGCCAGCACTTTCATTGATTCCACAAGTAACCGTTTTAAATTTATGAATCAGATAGGATTCTCGAAGCTCTCTTTCGTGGTGGGAATGAAAACCAGATTGAAGGATTGTTGCGGTGATTTTATCAAATCAGTGGCCTGGAATGAGCACGTGTTTTGATAGTGGAAGATGAGGGAGAGTAGCTGCGTGGCACTTGTGGTTGTTAAAGCGATACCGGAACGGCGTTTCAGTTTGTCCAACGTACTGCAATTTGCAAACAGAACATTCGAGCAAATAGATACAGTTGTTAGTGTCACACGTAAAATTACCTTTAATTTTCATTTGGAAATCGGAGGCAGTGCTTTTGGCAATACATGATGTTGTCATGTGTGCACAAACTTTGCACCGTGTTTTCTTGCAAGGTTGGCAACCCGCAGTCTCAGGAATCCTTGTTTTAGATGACGTTAAGATGTCATGCAGATTACTGGACCGTCTGAAGACTACCCGGGGGGGGGGGGGGGGGGGGGGGGCTCTGGAAAAATAACCTTAAGGTGATCACTCTGTGCTAGTATGTTAAAATGTTTTTTAAGGATTGACGAGACATTTGGAACCGATGCTGAGTGGGTTAGAACGAGGGCACTTTGTGTCTGAATGGGCGATTGTTTTTTTGCACGGAACAAATCCTTCCGATTTAGCGCATCGGCCCTTTTAACGGCATCATCCACAATATGACATGGGTATTCCTGCTGAACTAAAGCTTTGCGAAGTTGTTCACAGTTTTCATAGAAGTCCGACTGTTCCGAGCAAAGTTTTTTTAAACGGAGCGCCTGACTATATGGTACACTGGTTTTCCAGTGTTTTACGTGATAACTTTTAAAGTGAAGATAACGATGCCTGTCCGTTGGTTTTCTGTAAAGTTTAGTGGTTAGCTTGTTGTTAGATAGGGAAACTGTAACGTCCAGAAAGTTAATCGTAGAACGAGAGTATTCATGCGAAAAAGAAATGGATGTGTGGGTGGTATTGAAATCGGCTATAAACGATAACAGTTCATTTTCACCATGAGGCCAGATCAGAAAAATGTCATCTATAAACCGCTTATATTAAAGAGGTTTTAGTTTGCGCTTGCCAAGAAAGTCATTCTCCAGAACAGACATAAAAATGCTAGCATAATTAGGTCCAATGCGAGTGCCCATTGATGTGCCGCTTATTTGAAGGTAGTGCGAACCATCAAATTCAAAATTATTGAGCTGTAAAATTAATTTAAATAATGTAGACAGTGGGTCACTACCAATGGTTTTCTGATCATCAGACGATCTGTCATAGGCATGCCTGAATGCCGGCTCCGGTTACTCTTTACTTCACTGATATATATATATATATATATATATATATATATATATATATATATGCTGCGAACCAAAGCGTTATTTTGCTGGGATAGGCAGTCAACTCCTGTTGACGTACGGAACGGGACATGATGCTCGGGATGAGCTCTGAAGATATTTTTAATAAATAAAATTGGAGATTCAAAAGCATTATCGCTAACTTTTCATGACGAATAAAATTCTTGTTTGGAGGGGTCTATAGTGCCCCACTGGTTCTCCCTGTTCTCACTCAAAATTTTATTAATGGTCGTTTTTCTCCAGGTATCGCAAGTGAGACGGAGCTTGGTCACCAGGCCCTACGCCGCCCGCCGACCGCACCCTCTGAACTGAATTGTATATAATACGTAATACTATAGATATTACCATAAAGAGCGCCTTATTTGCGCAACTCACGGGCGATGTTCGATCGATTGCTTGCCTATTTAACCAATTCGCAGATACATTATATACCTAATCATGTTGCATGAACTTTGCATAAACGTTGGTAAACAGTTGTACGCGGTTTTAGTAGCTATAACATTCTTTGCAAGTACGGGTAAGTTGAACCAGTTAATGCGACGACCATGGAAGTGTTACTGAGTTTACGTTAATCCTATCATGCTCGTGGTCATTAAGCCCTTCTAATAGACGTCTGTTTCCTGCAGTTGACAAGGTCTGTGTCAGCTGCGAGTATGATCGCGTAAACAGACATGGCCATGTCCGTGGAAACGTTTACGAGTTGACGTAAAGCCTATTAAGCTTGCGCTATAATGATACTGTCTGTTAAACGCCCATTTCAAACAGCCGACACGGTCTGCGCGCTGTGCGTACGTGCGGAAGACATTGCACTCACTCGCTCTTATTCCTGTCGTGTTTGCGAACTGTTTCGGAGCGAGCCTATGCAAGTTACTGTGGCGGAATTAGTGTTTGTTAGCTGTGCCTTCTGTTGTCCTCTGGTGGAATAAAGTTGCTGAAGTTGCCAAGTGCACCTACGGTATGTTCCTGTAGAATCGACTCATCCCACGCAGGCATGAGGCATGAATAGAATTATTGGTGTAGGTGGTCTTGTTCCGCGTGAGTAGAAAACGCGAGGAAACCTGGCTTGCGTACGGCAAACCACATCCTCATTGCGCGTGCGATGCTTTATCTATAGAGCTACATGGCGACGTCTGTTCACGACCACATGCTTTAGTATTTATGTGCGCAATATCTGACCCTGGGAGTGTTAGCCAGCGCCACTTGTCACTATGGCGGCGGTTATATTTTTTAACCCCAGGCGTGGCATAGTATAACTGAAATTTAGGAGTATAGGCAGCTGGCCAATAAGAACTGCCAGCGTCTTTGCACAATCTCGAGAGAGCCTGTAAAGGGATTTGTGCAACTCTCGCAGTGTCGAGCCGGGTTACATTCAATAGAGCGCTATCTGAAAACACGTGGTCACCACACCCTATAACCTGTGGCAACTGGCACCCATTTATCGGGTGCGTCGGAACAGGGCAGAATTTGAGTTTAAGCATTTCTTTTTCTTTCTTTCTTCGCTCCTTGTGCTCGTGCAAGCCTGACTGATCTCACTTTCGCGTTCGTTTATTGATTTCTAAAGTTCCCGGAGTTTCTTAAATTTATAGCACCATAAAAAAGTTTATTAGTGGCAGAAAACGACTACCTTAATAAATTTTAATGTGGTCTTTTATATTTTGCATTTGAAGTTATTTTAACTCAACATTCGGTAGAGATTTCTTCCCAATTCTGCCATTCTTCCTGCAAGCTTTATTTTAGTTCTAAAATTAGAAGTTTAGTGGGCAAGAGCTGTTGGTGTAAAAGGAAAAGAAAGCTGTGTGTTTAGGAACCTTCTCTACAGGACATTGTCGTAGAGTTGACTGCGGTGTCCTGATTAGTTCAAGAGGACTTTGTTAAATTCTTAAACCATTATGCTATTTTACTATTCCTAAGATCTTCTAGAAATTTCTCATTAGTGTTTTTTATAAGTCACTGATTATCTTTTCAAACCCATCCAATTCTTGGCCAATCCCTCATAGTGAGTACGAGTCAATATTTAGATTTAAGCAAAGAACCATTATGTTCGCGAGAAACTGCGCTGTGTTGCTATCTCAGTAAATGAGTCGATACTGTGAGAAGTGTCTGAAATCTGCTTATTCTTTCTTTCCTGCGCCTGCGTTCGGTGACTCATTAGATGTGTATCGTATTTTACATGTTGTATAACGATGCACAAGTCTGTTCTAACTATAGGTACGTAATGATAGACTATCGTTATAGGAAGTCGTGGGAATGAGAAGAAATTGAATATTTCCGCGGCACATAGGCAGCCCGGAACTTCGGCTTTCATATCTGCGGTAGTGAATGCGAACACACTGTGTTGCATGGCTTTACTATGTGCGGCTACATACTGGCGCAACATTCGACGCTTTCGTGAAACCCCCGCCAGGTGAACGTTTTATGTCGAGTGTACACGCAATTTTTACGATGCGACCCGCAGTCCTGTAGTCGCAACAGGGGTCGATTCTATCATAGCGAAAGCAATGTTTGTTGGAAGCACGAACTTGTGTTCGCATGGCAAACTCGTTCTTATGGTAACGACAGGCAGCTTTATTGTTCCCATAAGTCTTACAACACAATTTTAAAGCGAAGCCTTCTTTGCCCTGCTTTGCGGCTGCTGGCGTATGCTGTCTTGCCGACTGCGCAACTTGCGTCGTTGGGTTATGTGCCATTGGCCAGCTGCCCGAATAGGCATCTTGGGTTACCGGGCCCGTACAATGTGACATGGGGCACTTGATATGTGAACATTCTTGGCCAGTCTCCCAGAACGCGCCTCTCGGTAGGTACCCGAATGGACTAGCGGAACAAGAGTCAAAAAGCGACGCCGACAACAACAAAAATTGAAGCAGCAAGTCGCAGAGAAGCGAAGTTGCAAGTTGAAAGCAGTCGAGTTTGGTGAAATAAGTGAACAGAATGGGAGCAGAGCGTACACGCATTCAGCGAGGAGCGTTCAACTAACTACACAGAAGTGAAGAAGCTGGCAAACGAAGCAGCTGATGTTTGGAGAAAGAAAGCCCGGGGAAACTGTCTGAGAAAGTCGTTTTCGCGAGACTCGAACACCGTACGGAAGAACATGGCGTACACTCCACCTCCGTGTGTGGCTTCCGGAAAGGAGTGTCGGCACGATACGTCTTTCCCTTACTGAGAGATGACAGTGCTTAGCCGACCCCCGGACAGCGTCAGCAACTTACTACTGCGCGCCTTTTACGCCGACGATATCTCCCTCTGGGCACCTAAGGGCTCGTATGGCGAGAGAGAAGACACACTACATACGGCCATCAACCACATCGAAACGTCCCCACAAGCAACGGGCATGAGATGTGCCCCATGAGAGTGCCTTCATATCCGACCACCGAGAGCCAGAAAACACGGAGCACCCCCGATCCAGCTCACGATCGTGGGTGAACTGATCGAGCGAGCCTCGACGGCACGCTTACTCGGCATGCACGTCCAAGAGAACAACAGCATCGGAGCAGCCATCGAGAAACTCAACCGCAGAATCAAGAGCATCACGGCCCTCATAGCCCGAATAGCGCGAAGCAAGGTCGGCATCACCGACGACGAGACACTAAGGACTAGTGCAAGCCCTGGTCGTCAGCCGTATCACATTCGCGCTACCGTATCAGACCATGCACGCACAGAAAGGCGACCGAGCGCATTGACAGACTCGTAAGGATCCATTAGAAGGCGGCTTTACAACTACCCAACGGCACGAGCACATGCAAACTGGTATCCCTCGAAGTCCACAACACCTTCGAGGGACTGGCCAACGCCACGTGCACAGCGCAGAGAGAACGCCTCAACGCGACGCAATAAGGAAGAAAGCTCTTCGAAAGACTGAGCTACCTACTCTCATCCCGGTGCAGCGGAGAGGAAACACGGCTGCTCCCCAACCGAATTCGGGCAAGCATCGTTGTCGACCCCGTCCACAAGAACGTGCACCCCCCACACAATCGAGCGAGGATAGCAGTGCACGTTCACAAGCTGAACTGTCACTACTCCAACCACCCAGACACGTACTACACGGACGCCAGCCCGTATCTCTCGTCGAGACGCGACCCAAGATATCCATTGGCAGTCGTCAACCAAAAAACACCGCATATCCACGGGGTGAATGATGATGAGTGGGCGAAGCTCCGGAGGGAATCATCGGTAAACCGTGAATCTTCCGTGTAATTCGCCCAGTCTCGCCGCACTAAATCGAACGATTGACTTCCACCAATGACACGCGCCATATGTGACGACATTCCTATTTTATAACAGCGCCCTTCATTATAATTGCACCATCTCCCGCTTAAGGGGACGCTAGCACAAACGCGTTAGAAACGTGCAGTACTCTCTAGTAAGGGGGAGAGGCCACAGCGTCTTACGCAGCCGTTTACACATGCCGGAACGTGCACCGCGTTTGCCGACGCCATCACATGACTGCTGAGAGAGTATAACCCCCGTATTCATAAACGCTCCTCGACTTGAACTTGACTTGCCACCGCCTTCAACACGTTTCGATCGCGCTGCCCAAGGCGGTGGCAAGTCAAGTTCAAGTCGAGGAGCGTTTATGAATACGGGGGTACGGCGGAGAGGCCACAGCGTCTTACACCAGCTTCTTACACGGGCCGTAACGCGCTAGCACAAACGCGTTAGAAACGCGCAGTCTTTCGTTAATGTTGGGTATTGTCATCGTGGTGCGTGTGTCCATGTGCGCTTCGTGGCGTAGTGGTTAGCGCAGCGCGTTCGGAAGCGATGGGTCCCTGGTTCGATTCCGCGCTACGGACACAACTTTCGGAATTTTTTTTTCATAAAAGTAGACGTGGCTACCTACTACGACGACGACGACTACTACTACTACTACTACTACATACTACAGAGGAGGGACAGACCCACACCCTAAGGAGCTTCGCCCCTAAAAAGACTGGTGGTCCACGTCTTTGTCCGAACCCCATCAAGCGCAACGGCGCAAGCCGCGCGGCGATCGCCGTCGCGCCTAGAGACGCAGAGAACAAGCAACGATCCGCACGCGTCCTCGCGGACTCGCAAGCGGCCTGTCGACTATACCTCAACGGAGCACTCCCCGCGCAAGCCACCAGAATCCTAGGCCCCTCACTCGAGAAGCTCCAATGGATCATCTGGTGCCCCGGGCACGCCGGCCTGCGGGGTAATGAGGAGGCGGACTGCGCAGCCAGAGGTCTCATTAACCAGGCGGCAGACAACACCGCCTCCCAGCCGCTAACAGACTGCATCACGGCCCAGATGCAAGCCACCACGAGCAAGCCACCACGAGCAGACAAATACTGGAAGACACACGTCTAACGTGAAAGCGATACGCTCCCCGTCATACAAGTCTCAACAGCCAGGGAGTGGCGCCGCCTGCAGACTACTCTCATCTATCCCGCTTACACGCCATCTTCCCAGAAAGATACGTGACCAGGACTTGGTGGTGGTGTAAAGAACACACCGCGACACTCGCGCACATAACACAACAATGCACCGAGAATTTATTATATGCGTCATAATATAGCAAGCAAAGCAAAGCAAAGCAAAGCAAAGCAAAGCAAAGCATAGCAAAGCATAGCAAAGCATAGCAAAGCAAAGCAAAGCAAAGCAAAGCAACCTCTCTTCGCCCTCATTAGCCTAAGTATACTGCACGTAGTATCAGTAACCGGCGTTCTGGTATGCGAAGTGACACACTAATCATGATTTACCGTATGTATGTACCACCGATTCTAGAATTTGGCTGTGTTTTGTTTTCTGGAAGTGCAAAATAAAAAGAAGACCACTTGTTCTTTTAGAGAGAGATGTTCGAACATGTGTAGGTCTTCCTAAATTCGTTGCTAACTATGTTCTACCAGGAAGCGCGCCTACCTCCTGTTCACACGAGATTCCACATGCTTACGATTCAAACCTACTGAAGAAGTTGTGAATCTCCTCTACGACGTACACAGTATGTACTTATTTGTGAACCAAATTCTTTTTTGAGAACACGTGGCCATGGTTGCATACTCCACAGGTTGTCTTTGTGCAGGCACAATTAGAACCTTTAAATGTTCGCATTAGGGAAAGCATTCCGTTTTATAGGCCCACGTTGTCATTCAAAATTGAATTTGCGGACATTTTCCCCCAATAATGCTAAATTGCTGTCCCCAACAATTTTGAATGCCCTTTTGCGAGACTATTTGGCCCATTTCCCAATAGCGACTGATGCTTCTTCGTGTGAAGAGAAGGCAGGCATAGAAATCTATTCATCTCTCGAATGGTCTTTTTCGCTACGCCTACCAGATTATAGATAAATTTTTCAGGCCGGACTCCTAGCAACAGTTCTTGCTTTGCGAAGGTTACCCTTTTCATGCTGCAAGAGTTGTCATGGTCACATATTCTCTTTCTGTATGCAGCGCGCTTAACGCGTCTACAAATTCGACAGCATTGAACACCTTTTATGTATTCTCTGCCCCATTAAAGTTTAGCTGATATAGTATGGGTACCAGGCCACCGAGACATTCTTCTTAATGAAAGAGGTGATCATCTTGCACGAGCTTCTGTAAATGGTCCGGTGATATCTGTGCTGCAGGCAACTGCGCTTATCCCTGCAGCTGTATATGGGTAGTTTTCTTTGACCGAATATAGAAAAAAGCCTGTCATTGAAAAAATGTACGAACTTTATGCATATAATTTATTCTTGGAACCGTGAATGGTGCCCTTAGCGACAATTGGAAGTACGTACTATTTAACAGGTTAGGTTGCCGTATTCCGCCACATAATTTTTACTCGCATAGATGTGGTCTGGCGCTTGCCCCCTTAAGCTACCTATGCAATGAACCGGAATCGATCGATCACATTTTGCTGTCGTGTCGGTGGTTTTCCACTCAACAAAAACGATGTTTGGAAATTCCGCTGCGTAATCTAGGACTGGCCTTTATGCAGTACTGTTCTACTATCACTTGGAGCAACGGCATTAGGACACAACCACATGAACGTTTGCCGAGCCATCTATATTTACCTCTGTGACACAAAAATATTACCTTATTGATATTTCCGATTTTTCATGATTGAGCTATTTCTCCTTCAATAAATTTTTCAATTTAGAAAACTCAAATAGCAAAAGCACACTCACTGTAATAATATTATAATTATCATATTATCAAAAGATTAATTTACTCATTCTTTACGTCTACCCTTTACTTTAGCTATATTTAATATTAAGATCGTGTTACTATTCCTGTCTATTCAAGGCTGCCTACCTTATTATAGACACTATTTTATTTCATGTACTATCGATTTCTTTCCAATCTTCGATTAGTCATTTTCCTTTTTTTATAACATTACCACCCGGTTCATGGCCTAGCTCCCACAGTGGGTTTGTGCAATTAAATGAGGTATCATCATCATCATCATCATCATCATCATCATCCTCCTCCTCCTCCTCCTCGTCATCGTCATCAGCAACTCAGGGCAAGGGCCCGCAATCGGTTAGTCACCCAAGGTGTTCTAATTGTCGTCAACCAATCGACGACGGGTAAGCGACAGAGACTGGCCGTTTCGAGGCGGCTTTCCGGGAAAGCTCCGCGATGTTTACGACCAACTGGGACCCGAAGACAATCGAGAATCAGGAGCCGTCGCCCTCATGTCTCCTGAGGGTCAAACAGGACATCGCGGAGATCAAGGCCGACCCGCTGCCTGGAATCTACGTCTCCCCCGAGGAGAACGACCTGACCAAGTTCCACGCCATCGTGGTGGGGCCGTCGGGCACGCCCTACGAGGGCGGCTTCTTCCAGTTCTTCATGAAGTGTCCCGCCAACTACCCGATGCAGCCACCCCTCGTGCGCCTGATGACCACGGACGCTGGCCGGGTGCAATTCAACCCGAACCTCTATAGTTGCGGAAAGGTAGGTCTCGTCCTGACCCGAGCTTGTATCTGCAAATGCATCGTCAACCTGTCAGGGAACACATCCCCGAAAGAGCAGTTGGACGCGATCACAATGCCCGTCAGACGTGTGTGCGTTGGCGACAGTTGACCACATAGAGACGCTCCTGGCTAAGCGTCGCAGGGTGTTTGCAGACAGTCGTCGAGGCCAAGTCACTTTGCGCGTGCTGAACTGGCTTTCTTGAGTCCACGGCCGCGATAATACTGTTGCACTTGCTCAGTAATAAAAAAAAGTCGCAGTTTCGCCCGAATGGAGAAGCATCGATTGCGATAGCAAATTAGTAGACAGCTATACGAATTAAGGATAGCAGTTTTATCGGCCGTGTAAAACTTCTAAACACAGGCATACTAACTAAATTAACAAGCATGGTGTTACGCGCGCACAAGCAAACATGAACACATCCACTCGATGACCGCGGAAACTCGCTGTCAGAACGCTGGAGTGAGGAAGGGCGGCAGCAGCCCCGAGAGAATTGACCTTCGGGCTGCCTCTCGCATCAACGCGAACTAATCTGTGAGAACAGAGTACACTAGGCGGACTCTGGGCCCGTCGCAGATGGCTTTCAAGATAGCGCGGCCTGGGGGGAGGGGGAGCGCCTTTTACGCAGCAGCCGCCGGAGTAGAACGCGCCCCCCCTTCCCCTCCCTCAGGAGCCGTGCGCGCGACGGAAGACGCTTTCTCCCCGCTTTCTTACCTCACATGCGCGAGATTGAGCCGCCTTCGCCGGCTCACCCTCGCACGTTTTCACTCGCATATGCAGCATATGGTGCGATGTGACTATTTTATCGGCCTTGGACTTTATGCGAAACCTCACGGCAACGCCGACGGCGATGACAGAAATGCGCCGGGAGTGTCTATATAATTGCTATCGCAATAACGTAGCAGCGCCCTCAATCATGTTATTAAAGAACGCAGCACGCGTGCCCGTCGCAAAGTCGAATGTCTGCATCCGCATATTAGCGCCTGCCTATCTCTTATCATTTAGGATTGGGGAGGATTCTCGATCTTCACGATGATGGTGCTAATGTACGCTGGACGTCGTGGCCGATCGCTTCTTTTGCTTTGGCGACATGCATGCTGACCACGGTGTAAGAAGATAGGTGTTCCGACGGCGCGCCCGCGCTGGGGCGAGAGAGCGGCCACTTCGTGTGACCGGAAGTGAGCGCCGCCGCTAGGGGCAGCACGTGTTCAGGAGGCCTTGGAGAAGCGGCGCAATAGGGGATAATTTACGACCTCCGTCAGCATTTAAACACCCATACCCAAAGATATCCAATTTTCGTTATTTAGACGCCAAATCCTGAGCAGGTAGAAAGTTTCATGCCACTTACAGTCAAAATACCGTCATTTCGAACACGAGAGAGACGCGTCGTCTGCTCGAGCAGACGGCGCGCTGCGCTTACCGCTGCTCGCCGCGTCGGAGTCAATCGGAATGTCGGCAGAAATATAAAGGGACGTTCCTCTAACCAAGTAGAGTCGTTTTAAGCAAGCGAACAACATATATTCATCGAAATAAAGCACTTCTGCCGCGCGTGCCCATAAAAGCGCCAGCAAAGCGAGCGAAAAAGTGGCCCCCAGAACATGTGCTGCCCCTTGCGGCAGCGGCGTGCGTAGAGTCACACTAATGGCACGTACACACTAGCGGCAAAACTAAAGGGGCTTTAGGCAAAACGCGCGCGGCGCGCCGCCGGCGGCAAAACGCAGCAGCGGCAGGGCGGCCACACCAACCGGCGGCGCGCCGCTGCGGCAATCACGTGACAGACTAGACTCTCTCCCCCCTTCTCGAACTATCCGTTTGCTCGGTCCGGGAGGCGTATTTACAATTGCTAGTAGGTACAGCGTTTGACCGCTGGCGCCACGCTGCGCCGCTCGCGCGTACCATGTTTGTAGCCGCCGCCGTTGGAACGGAGAAGGCGTTGACGGAGAAAACGCTGGGCTGGTGGTGACTAGCCTGCTGTTGGGATCGGTGGTATTATAAACGAATCACTGTTTTGATGATCCAAATATAATCTCACTATCAGGGAGGGAGCAGTCTACATGACTGGAGCAGTATTTTTTTATTTGGGGTGTTGCTACGCTGCGCTCCGCAACACCCCAACGACCGCCGCTTCGCGTCGGCGCCCGGTACCACGGCTGCCGCCGTGGCACCGGGGTTCAAACGACCACGCTGGCAAACAGAGAGGATAAAAAGAAAAAGAAAAACGTGATATTAAGAAATAAAAATGCTAGCCCGGGCGGGATTCGAACCAGCGAACGCATGATCCCACAGCGAGCGCCATAGCAACTCAGCCATACAGCCACGCTCCGAAGGGTTGCATTCATGCGAACCATACGATTGCGTTCGAGCGCCCTCGGCGAAAGAAACCACCTAGAAACGCGGTACGCGCGAGCGGCGCAGCGTGGCGCCAGCGGTCAAACGCTGTACCTACTAGCAAATGTAGTGTTGCGTCCGGGAGCTGACGCGTGCAGTCACGAGTTTCAAAACAGCGGAAAACAAGCGGTCGGGCGGGTCCGCATGTCACCAGTTTCCCGCGCGCACGTCAAGGAAGCGGGCCGCTCTCATTGGTCTCCTTCATCCGCGGCACGCGGCAAGCCGCAAAAAATCGGTCCAGGAGCGATCCCTGCCGCGGCAAGAAAAACCTGTTTCGCGGCTGCTTTCGCGGCGCGCGTTTTGCCGCTAGTGTGTACGTGGCATAAGTGGCCGCGCCTCGCGCCGCCGTCGGATCCCTTTCCTTTTTACACCGTGATGCTGACTTCGTTCTCTAAAAAACACGACTGAGAGTGCTGCTATTCAGATGCTGAAGAGCGGAGTGACGTCATATTTTTCATACTTCGTGCCATTTGTTTTTCCGTGACCGGAATAAAAGTATGTTGTTATACATGACGTAATAATAATAAGAAAACTTCATTGGCTGTTTCTGAGTACGCTCTCTAATTTTCCGTATATGACTGACGCCCCAGAATGTATATGAAAAAAAAATTGCATAATAAGTGTAACCAGTTAGTCAGTTTTGAAGTCATTATTTAGCCGAGTAGCTTGGAATTACGACGAGCAATATACCGTTCGCCTTACTCATTTAACGTGTAGCAGTCTATATGTATTGTTTCTATCTTAAGTGAAACACTCGGTATAAAGGTACTTACAAATTCGAATGGATTTATTGAGGTCCTGTAAGTACACAAATAGCTGTACACTGCTTGCCTTGATGCATGCTCAGCAATCAGTTCTGTTCACACGTCTAATGGGCGCAGGAGCTTTTGAATAGACAGCACGTGCGATAATAGAAGGACGTTTACAGTTAGCCATATTGCCATCTATGCGTTATCATATTTCCGTATGATATCACGTTGCGCGAGGCGCGCTCGTGATATTAAGAGTTTTCCTGCATCTGGGATGTTTATGCCAAATATAGAAAGATGCGCCCGTCCTATTAGGGTACCAATTCCCTATAGCATGTTCTCGAACTAGGGTGAATACCTCAAGGTAAATCGTAATGTACGATGATATCTCTATAGATAGGATGCATTACAATAGCAGCAAAACTAATTTGGTCACCGCGGACCGTGTTAATGTTACCGTTTTGAGGTCACAAATTCAACCAATAAACAGTTTCGCTCTAAATTCGTTGCTGGCTTGCCTGCTTACCTACCTGTCCACCTGCTTGCCAGCTTCCCGTCACTACCACGGGACAGCGTATACTACGTGCAGTTAGATGCACACATGCTATGTACAACGACGCTGTCTTTCTTTACCGCACGTTTATTTCACCTGGCCTTACTTCCATAGCGAAGGACAACCAAAAGGACACGATGCCGGCTAACTTTCTTGATTTTAATTCTTTGTCTCGCAGGTCTGCCTCAGCATCCTCGGCACTTGGCCAGGACCCGCCTGGAGCCCGGCCCAGAGCGTAAGCAGCGTGATGATCTCCATCCAATCACTGCTGAACGAGGAACCGTACTACAACGAGCCTGGATTTGAAAATACAATGTCCCCTGACGAATCCAAGAGCTACAACGACAAGTTACAACACGAGACCATCAGGGTTGCGGTCTGCGACGCGGTAGAAGCCTGCCTGCAGGACAACCCTCCGTGTCCACCGGACCTGGCGGCGGCCATCTTGAAGCAGTTCGCCGAGTCGTACGGCACGTACGAGGACAAGGTCAAAGGCCTGGTCCATCTCACCGGTACCGACATGCCGGTAGAAACACTTGGTCCGAATATGCAGGACTCTAAGTATCAGTACGAGACGCTGCTGACGCGACTACAGGACTTGAACGAGCGGGTGAAGAAAATACACGAAGCCAAAGCGAATGCGAACATGAACGCTGATGCCAACGCCGATGTTAACGTTGTCGTTGTTCATGCTGATGACGACGCTGGACAATGATGGACTACCGCCGTGAAGTCCTCGCGTGGAGGAATTCAAAGCTGAACGACTTCCGAATCTCCGGGGACCAACGTGCAATCACGAAAAAAAAAAAGAAAAAAAAAAAGGGACGGAATTCAGCATAAATCGAAGAATACACCAAGCCGAGTGACACGCCGCGTTTGCGGGCCCTCCCTTCTAAATTAAATGATCCGATCATGAATTCCTTGTCTAGCGTGACGGCGATCAATACTATATTATCAATAATAAATTGGGTGTGAAAGAACACCTCCGTTTATTCATAGTTTGCAGTTATCGTCATGGGAAGTTCTTTTTGCCCTGCCGGCAATATTGTGCGCCTTATGGAGGTTCGAATGTGCATCGGATCTGGTTATCATACAGTGACCGATTATATATATGACTGATGTAATATTGACCAAAGTAATAACATGACGGGTACATTGCATAGCTCGTTAACGAGTTGGGACAAGACAGCGCAACTACTGGAGTTCACCACTAACGCAGTCACTGCTCTAGACATTTACAAAGGCCGATTTCAGATTTTTTGTTGGCTCGTTGCCTTCCCAGATTTCATCGGCATCTGTAGCGAGATCCCAAAAGGAGTGTATTTTCTACGGCGCATGTGCGGTGCATGGAGATAGGACGAGAAATGTGAAAGGCTATATAGTCTCTCTATATGTGCTCGCGATTGTATCGAGTGGCTTAAAAAAAAGGAGCACTGTCGCTGTGAGAGACCACGAGCGCGTATTCATGGGCAACTAAATTTGAGCACGCGAGTGTTTTTGCGGCAGAGCCCAGCATCTGCAGCCACACAGTTGAATGCCAGGTTATACTGTGGAAATGTACATGGAGCACTATCATCACGTGTGCTAGTTTGCAAGACAGGCAAGCAACAATGCAAATGTGAGCACGCCTTTGCAGGACTCGGAGCGGGATACCCTCGCCTCAGCGCTGGGCATATCGCACAGGTGCGCGGACATCTTCTGCTCCAAATTGTCGCGCTTCCGAAGCATCGCGCGCATGGCAGGACTACGACCGTCACTGGTGTTCCTGTCCTATCACGCCAACCTCAACGCGGACAAGCGAGGTATGTCATTTCAGCGCTACGTCAGATCTTAAATTGTGGCCTCCGGGATTTGCAGTATCTTGGAGGCTGCTACACTGGAATTGTCGCTGTTCTGAAACTTACGGTTGGAAGCTTGGTGTTTCAATAACCTGGCATGCTGATTGACAGTAGCATTGAATCTCACGTGCGCGCGCACGCACGCACGCTCACGCACACACACAGAGAAAGAGAGAGAGAGAGAGAGTAGTGCATGAACGCATAGGAGCACCATCCCACCTCAAGCACAGGGCCACCTTAAACCCTGGTCCTGTGTCATCGCTCTTGCGAGCTGCAGTGAAAACACCCGCCTATTTCGATTGTACCTTCTGGCAGGTGATGTCGGAGGCTTTCTTCAGCGTCATGCAGAGCAGCCAACTGGAGCCGTTCATGCGCCGGCTGAGAGAGGAGTTCGGCTCGACGTCCAACACGATCGCCGTGGCGTTCCCGCGGAGCACTTACTGCTGCTCATCAAGCTGCTCCACTGAGCCGGTAAGCGGTGACGGTGACACAAACGTCACAATTTCCGGTATCTAAATAGTTAAGCGGTGATTTTTACAGTAAATAATGACAAGATCCGCGTAGGCTTTGATGTTTTGGTTACTATCGATGTTATCAGAATTGCTAGAACAGCATACACTTAAAGGGCCCCGAACCACTTTTTATCGAAGTGGAGAAAGGAATTTGGAGTGAAAAGAGGCTATTTCAGAAATACTTTGCCGCGAAAAGTACTTCAATGCATTCAGCAGAAGCGGAGTTATTGGCAATCAAACATGGCCTCCGCTGTGCTCCCGTTCCTTTTTCAATGCCTTGAACTGCGAAGGCCACGGCGGAGCGGGGCGTGGTCACAACGCCCCGTTTCGCTGCTACAGACGCCGGCTTTTGAGCTTAATGGGCCATTTGATGCTCTCGCATCAATAAAGTTGTTACCTGTGCGGTGCATAAACCTAGACATTGCGTGTTTTCATTTTGCATAGAATGGAAATAACGACAACTGTATGCATCTCATTTCGGTTTGCAGAGTTTATATGACCGCTTCACGAAAACTTCGCTTCACGTAAATTTTGCGTTGGGGATGCGTAATCCTTGTATTTTCTTCTTCCGTCACCGGTAGACTTACCATACAAATGCGCCTCTTCATAGCCAATCCTACTTCTGTATGCAGCTCGATCGAAGCAGCCGGGCTGGAATAATGGAGCCTATCTCCCTGAAGACGAGCCTGTACGCGTGCCGTTCGAACTTTGGCGCGTCCAACGACCATCTTGTCGAGGTCCTGGAGTTCCTCTCTCCAGAGCAGCTGTTCTTCGTGGTCGCGTGTTTCACGGGCTGCAGCGGCGGGGGTGGACGCTCCGGCGGGCTCGCGAATGAGCAATGCGATGACATCTTTTAGCACGTTGACGAGTTCGCCGACTTGTTCGGGCGCCCGACCGAGTCGCCCATGAACCCAGCGCGTAGGTGCACGCTGCTCCGACCGAGTGGCACTGGTGACTACGACCACTTGACGTTTGAGCAAAATGGGTCACGTTTCGTATCGTTGTGACAAATTTACACTTCCCATCTAAACGCTATCTTCGGTACACTTCGTGCTTTCAAGAAGATAGCGTTGTGCTACATCTTTTTTCTTTTGTATGCTCTTTAGGACTTGAGGTGTTTCAGCAATAACTCATCTCGACAGCCTTCGGCATTCTCTCGGAAGGAAGACATAGACTTCAGGAAGACGGTCGTATTGTGTTGAGAGTTATCGTTTCCACTCGTGCACTTTCGTAATGTTTATTTTCAGCATTTATAATGAATTACGCAGGGAATGACTGCTCGTACTTCCGAAATGTTTGCTGCGGGAAAGTATACTATGTCGCGTTTCTGTTATCCTTTCCCGTTTTTTTTTCTCGAAGTACAAGCGTTGATGTGGAAGTGCTAAATCGAGAATGTGCTGCTTCGTCCAGTGTTTTGAGCCTCTCATTCATTTTCAGCTGAGAAGGGAAATTGTTACGTCACACACAGCATAACGGGAAGGTACTGCGAGCAATCCTCCCCGCCAATTAAAAAAAAGTGAAAAAAAAACAACAAACAAACAAATTGCCTGAGTGCATAGTTTACACAAGACAGTGTCATTAGCACTAGGGCTAGAGTTATACAACACATGTCGCTTCGTGCATTTTTCCTCGTCGATATTCTTAAGAGGGGAAATTTATGCACATACTATAGTAACGCTGCGCGGCCCCTATAGGTGTTACCTGGTGCGGTGGTGGTTCATGTCGCAGATTGTTCGTGATGGTACAGTTCGTGATGGTACTAGTATCTCAACTACTAATTTCGAGCTACCATACAGAAACTCCTTCCTAATAATGAACGAGCAGGGGCACGGAGGATCGGATTGTTGAAATGCGTAAGCATTTCTATGCCTACCCAACGAGGAAAACTGTCCGTCTGTCCGTCCGTTCATACCGTAAGACGATCGCTTTCAAGTTAGGGCCCACAGCAGCGAGCGAATTCAGCTTCGTGCTGCCTTTCGCCTCAACGCGAACTAAGCCGCGAGATTGCAGCACTGTACGACTCGCTGACATGCCATCTTACTGAGGTCGTCCAATCTGCCGGAGGCTTTTCTTCGTATTGAATGATCATACAAATGCACAGAAAGAAGCACTCTCTCCTTTTTTTTTCTAAGTTCATTAAACAGCAGGATAAAGTTGTATTTGTCACGACGGCAACGTGCCTTCATCGGTGCGATCATCGTGGCCGCAGGCATGAGTAGACAATTGAAAATGGAGAATCTGATATTTTCGAGTCCGCAGATCAATTGAGGTGCCTTAATACGTCCACTTTTTCTTCTCCGCCAGAACAGCAAGCATAATTAAAATAAATCAAGAAACACACAAAACAGGCAAACGATAAAAGGCAAACGACAGGCAAGCGCGCCATAGCTGTGGGCTTATTTCGACTTCTCGATGCTTACGCGCTTCACGTGGCAATTATCTGTGAAAGGCCTCCATAAGTAATGAATAAAAAAAAAAACGGTTGACAGTCATTTAGCATACGCTGAATAGGATGAAGGCGAAAGCCTGCGCGCTCACGAGACATCCATTAAATTACTTTGACAGTCTCATTCGAATGCGTTGTTATTTCCAATTAGTTTTTTCCCCTTGTTCTCCTTTTCGTTCACCTAGGCATCTCCACTGGTTATGCGTGGTTAAGGCACATTAGAACGGTCGTGGCTTTCTCTTTATTTTTCGTTCCTGTACGTATTTTGTTGTAGCGCAGGCAGAATGAGAGAGACAGGGAAAGTCACATTAGACAAACACACAGCGCTAACTTTCAACAACATATTTATTTCCAGTTCACGCAGGCGTATACTTATACTCCTCAAAACGTCACAAGACACGGGTGCATTGGTCGGGGTATATGAACAAACCCCGCAGAAACCACACGCAGACACTTTTGTGTCGGCAATGATTATTTAGAAGGGCATCCGTTCAACGCGAACGTAGGTGACCATGCTCTTTTACTGATAAAGAAATTGACGGCTTATACTGGCGCATGCGACACCAAATTAGGCTGTGTTCGCAGCTTCCGTAGTCATTTCGAACTTGCTTCTGCTCGTGATAACAGCTTCTTTAATGTGTCTGAGGCGTCACCCGAGACGTGACTTGAATTTTGGTGCCATAATGCCGGACGGTGGTCGGAGTTTTCGACCCATGAGTCATCTAAAGCTTGCGCCTTTTCATGCGTGCAAGGCATGCGTTGCGATAAGTGAGCGCGATAACACAAACGTAGTACGCGCCTGAGAAAAGAGATGATGAGACTAGATACGCCCGGCTACGTGGCTCGGTTCCCGAGCATGCGCAGTCTCACCGAGAATCGACAGAACGGTATCGAGAGCTGCCTGCGGAAGCCACGGCTGCAAGCAAGGTGAGCCGAACTCAAAATATTTCTTCCAAAAAGGTGCAAAATATTCATTTCTGTGGGAAGTCGGTGAAATGCTACTTTCTTAAAGGGCAGGTACGCAGGTGGGAACAAAGAATGCGTTAACTGTTGCTGAGGAATCGCGAAGAAGGCTTCGTCTAGTGCTTGCCTTGACGAATTTTGGGGCAAAGTATTGCCTTTCTGCGTAAGCCTGATGTGTGCGCCTAATTTAGCCTATCCTAGCTAAAGCACGCAGCCGTTAGCGCACTACTTTCGATCAGACGCTCTGATTGGAAGCAGGGGGAATGAAATAGTAGAGTTGATTAACTACTTGCAATGTTAACTCCTAAACAGTGCAACGCACATGCAAGCCTCTCTGCTGAAGCGGCGGCGAAAATACTCGTACCTCCCTTCGGCGTGACTCATAATGATATCGTGGTTTTAGCGTGTAAAACCGGTGAATTTTCTATGTGCTTCGGTAATTGGCCCCGCAGCAGGAGCTCTTGCGACCCTGATGCCGGCCATTCTACGATTCGGTTGTGGGTATCACGATTTGGCCACAAATACTACTACTAATAAAGTTAGTCAGCTCCAAACATGCTATTCTGAATGGTGTAGCAATCTTAATGTTGTCCTGGCATCGAGACACTTTCAGAAGTGTTTTAAGGGTCCATTTGACATTCCCCTCATCAATTGAACAAATGTGTTATAGTGACAGTGCAGGCATTGCCGATACAATACATAGTTTCGGTCAATTCCAACTTTCAATCCACGTAAGGTTTGTTTGCTAATAGAAAACACTCGTAAACCGACTTAACTTTTTTTGTAATTCACGACAGCCAGCAGGTGTAATTGTTTCTCTGCAGTGTTCATGTTCAGCAACATACCAATCGCGAAAAGCTGAAGGGGCAGCTCACGGTTCCGTGCGATTAACTCAGAACCCTTCGGCTGAAGATATCCACATGCGCATAATTATTCCATCAGTACCCCCCCCCCCCCCCCCTCGTCGTGATTCATAATGATATAGTGGTTTCTAGCGTGTAAAACCGCTGAATTTAACTTAGCGCCCTTCTTGTCAACGATTCTTACGATTTCGCATAAAATACTGGCAATAAAAAATATATAGTCAATTATTTGAGTCTGTAAAACTCAGTATTAGAGGCACAGAATCAGTTGCAGTCCACTCACAGCGGGGCAAAAAAAAAAAAAAAAAAAAATGCGCCTAATTGAGTGTATTATGTCGGGCTACATGGTTCGATGCGACGTTCGTTTAGTTCGCGACCATCAATAGCTGAATGCAACAGGGATTCTGGATGACGTTATCTTTTCCAACTGGTTGTCCAGAGGCGAGCTTATCTGTCACACCAAGCCCGCGCCGAGGTATGCTATAGAAAGAAACATAGCAATTTTTCATATCATGCTGTTACAGCGAAGCTGTTTGTGCGAGTATGAAAGCGCTTGATAGTGTAAGTTTACGGCCACGGGGCTAGCGGCAAAAAACGCGCGCGTCATGCCGCGAGCGGCAAGTTGCCGCGCGTCAGCGCCTTGCCGCGAGGCCACCGTGGCAAGCGCGTCTCGCCGCGCGGCAGCGCGATAAGATCGCGCGCGCTCTCGGAACGCGCAATCACCGTGAGCGGAAAGGGCACGATCGGACTAGGGATGGTCGATTAATTATTTTATTCGATTAACAATTAATCGTTCATCCGTTTAGCCTTTAATCGATTAATCGCTTTCGATGCAGGGTTTTTCATCGATTAATCGAAATTTTTGCCGGGCACTTTCAAGAAGGCTGAAACGCAGTTATCTACTTTTGTTGAACGCTATTTCAATATTTGAGAGGTGGAACTAAGTTTGAAACACAAGTGTATAAACGTTTGATAAAGGTAATGTTTACCTTGTTAAAGACTAACTATAGTTGGCACTAGTGGCTTTTGACAAGATAAACAATATATGTTATAAAATGGCACTTAGTCCAGAATGAAAAAAAAAAAAAATCGTCGGCCCTATATACCACTTCGTGAAGATGGTTAACCAGCGAAGCTGAAACGTGCGGCCCCGGTATTTATCACTGGGTTAATCCATAGGGTTCCTTAAAGTATTTCTCAATTATGAGGTTACACACACGTTCGGCTGCGACGGAGAGAACGTCACTGGCGGTTTGCCCGCAGTTCGCCGTTGTCGCTTGCGTTCGATGTCTCGAGTTTGCTCGGCGGCGTGGTTGTCAGCATTCGCCCGCCACTGCCGCTTGCGATTCTTCGAAATCAAATTGCTTCAAAAATTAAATGGCTCATACACCCTTAAGCAATGGCTCATAGCGCCGTAAACGCCGCCTCCCCATTACGACGACAGAAGAGAATTGAAATTCTGCGCTGGAATGATTAGCGGCTACGCAGCCAGCTATGGAAGCAGACGACGACGACGAACGCGGGAGCAGTGGCACGAGTGCATGCCGAGCACGAGTGCAACCCGAAGGCCGCCAACGAGATGGCTGCGGAGGAAGACGACGACGCTCGAGCCAATGCTGATGATTCCGCCTAGCCATATATGATTTCGCCTATAGTAGGATACAACTTTAAAAACAGCAGTTGGCAAAAAAAAAAAAAAAGGCAGACGGACCGCGCGGGGTTGTGTTGCTCCGCCAGACAATCACAGAAGCAAACAAAATCGTCGTCATGCGACGTTTTCAAAATGGCGTCATACTTGATACGACTGTACTTGTCGTCGTACTTGTACTTTCTACTATAGTGGTTGAGTGAAAACATATAAAATTACGCGTTTATAATTTTATTTTCGTGGTTACCGCCTTATTTAGGTAACAGGGAAACTTTGAAGTACGAACTATTTGCAGCCTCGCGGAGGAACAGCTAGTGGCTGGCGTTTATGAGGGCGTGGACGGGGCTTCACTGCAGACATCAGTTGTATCCGACTACAGACATAAAGATTCGCTTCGTTAAGGTACATTGCACTATTGAATCCCAGTACAGTACAGTTAAAGAACAATAAAAAAAAAATGGCAAAAGTGAACGGTGAAGTTCAACTGAAATATGCAAGAAATTGCAGTGTACACAGGGGAAAAGAAAGTCAATGGTCTAGGATTTCAAACCACATAACTTTTCTACAGAGCGAAGGAATGTCAATTGGCTGGTATGTTTGGGTGAAACCGACACCTACTTTGAACGGCACACAACCAGCATGCGAGAATGTAGAACTCCATCGCTTTGTCAAATACATGGTCTAAGCCGGCGCGCATTCTGTGAAACATTTTAGTGGACTGGGAGTGGCACTACGATCAACGACTGAGTTGCCTTGAATTCTGAGGGCATTTCAAGCCTTCGCCTCCGCGCGGCGTGGTGGCGTGTGCGGTGGGGGGTGGAAGAGAGGGGAAGCGCTCAGCTTGACGTCACTCTGGAATCGGAAAGACACTCGCTCTACCCCAGCCACACAGACACTGCTCATGGGCCACCATTCCAAAATTCTCGTGCCACTCCTGTCGAACTCTTGAAAACGATTAATCGGAACAGGTCTAATCGATTAAGTCGATTAAATGAAAGGTGGACATCGATGAAGATTACTCGTTTTGCGGGATACTTTTAATCGATTAATCGATTAAATGTTCATCGATATTACCAACCCTAGATCGGACAGCGTCCACAAATCCCTTCATGTAACCTCGAGAGACGATGGTCGTCGATTGGAAAGCCGGCGCGGAGCGGCGGCGGTCCGGTTGCCATGGCTCCGTGACGTCAGCCTCGACGCTCTTGATTGGTCATTCATCTCGCGGCAAGCGGCATTTGCCGCAGAAATGGGTCTCGGACCCATTTCGCGAGGCACGCCGCAAAACCCCTGATTCCTGCCACTTTTGCTGCGCGCGGGATGACGCGTTGCCGCGCGTTTTTGCCGCGTGTTCTTGCCGCTATAGCGTGGCCGTACCCTTATACCCGTGCCACACGGGCAAAGTAAAGTGCACTTTGAGCGAGTGCACTTCGCGGCTAGTGTCATTCGCAGGCTGCCACAGGGGAACGCTTAGTGACACTCACTGCAGAGCGCACTCGCCGGCGAGTGTGTTCGGCGAACTCACTTCGCGGCGGCGAAGTGTGTATCATCGTTAGCAATGCTTAGAAGATGCATAAAGTGATATAGAAAGAAGATTCAGGAGTAATATATAATAACATTGTGTTAAGTTGATAACGTTACAAAATAATATGTGCCACACCGCAAAAAAAAAAAAAAAAAAAAAAAAAGAACAGCAAAAAAAAAAAAAAAAAAAAAAAAAAAACTACTCTCACTCTCGGGCTGTTCACGACCACGCCGTATAATGACTGCGCAGTTCTTTGGCGGATCGAGTCGTTTTGACTGTTGCTGGTCTAGTTGCCGTCGTTGCCGGTGCTTGTAAAAATGGATTGTAAATGTTGTTTCTAACAATAATAAACTGTTTTTGTGCACACATTTTTATATTAATAAATATATGCTTTACCGTCTGACTCCCGGTCGCCATGGCCATAAATTTGAAAGAACACTTTTCTTTCTCGTGTAGCAGCGCCCCGCCAAAGTGACACTCAGCGCGCTGAAGTGCACTCGCTCAAACTGCACTTTACTTTGCCCGTGTGGCACGGGTATTATATCCATGTTTCCACAGTGTCCTAAGAGGACTATGTCGACTTCCACCTTGCGTAAGCAGCGTGACGTCACGCGGCGTGCGCCAAGCGAAGTGCGAGACGTGTGGAAATAGCTGATGGGTGAAACAATTCCCTCGTGTCATGGTTATACCATGGCATATGCATGCTGTGGTCATGGAGAAAGGAGAAAAGTTAGGAGAGAGCATTACGTTACGCAGCCAGCCTTAGCAAGCGAACGCTCCGTGAAGCAAGCCCATTTGCACAGTGTCGAGATCATGGAGTGAGAATCGAGATTTGCCGAGAGGTTTGGTGCCCCGTGGTTTTTTTATTCAATGCGCCCTTGGTGCGGGGGCCCGGCCGCAGTGCTGCCTGCAGAGCGGGAGGCCTAAAATTTACCGCGCGTTAGACGTGACTATCACGTCTTGGGCCGACACGCTTGGCTTCAATCGCGTTGCGCGATTCTCCCTCATAACTTTTTCCTTCCTTTATGATTACGATTGATTTGTCCGATTACGCGAGTTCGCTGCCAGAAGCTGCTCTTCAGCGCTATGTCGAAAATCCCGTGTAGAAGAATTCTATCCGGATCTCGCTCAGCCAGGGGCGTAGCCAGAAATTTTTTTCGGGGGGGGGGGGGGGGGCAAGCTCCTGCTTTACTCTACGTCACGTGATCGATAATAAACGTCCGGTAGTTTAAGCAGACTCTATACATGCATATCAAAGACATGGGACCGCCCCCCCCCCCCCCCCCCCCCCCCCCTTGCGTGTGCGTGTGCTTGCGAAGAAATTAAGTAAAAAGTAACTGTAAGCTCAGTAAGTACAGTAAGTACGACAGGTACAGTGGGGGTTTGGAGCAACGGTCTCTCATCGCGCCACTGAATGGACCAGTCTTCGAAAACGCATCATTGAGACGACCCGTGCGATCGGAGAAGACATCATTAATTGTTAATTTCCGTTAAGTGTAGATGGCGTCGTCCTCGTCGGGGCGAAGTGCGTTTCACAAGTCAAGGACGGCTATATACGCGTGAAAATGCACGTGTGACCAGGCTATACCTACTCCCATAGCAATGGCTTGTTCGCTGCGTCTTTGCGCTAGAAAACTTAAATACGCGCAAAAACGCGTAAGGCTTTTTTTTTCGAAGCTTTCGTCGCCCTGCTCCCTCATACGAGAGGGTTGCATTTCCTGCGGCAAGTGCATGGGCCGCTGTGTCTTCCGCTGTGTGCGAGCGTGCAGCCGTCATTTGCCTTTACGTCAACAGGTTCAGAATTGTGCAGAATATTTCACCGCACAGCATAGATATGGCATGTGTACGCATTTTAAGTAGTGCGTGCAACTCATTTCTGCTTCCCTTACGCCGGTGCAAACAGGAAGCGGCCTTGTACCTCACAGAATCTCGACTGATTGGTGTACTAGTGATGCAGGAATGAACTCCGGTCTTGTTCAATGCATAGTGCACATAATCAATTTCTCAGGACGCGTGAACTCCAACGAGAACTGTCAGCGCCTGCAACAAGAGTTTACTTACGCTGTACTGCGCACAGCAGTAATTCATGCTTGTCGGCTGTCTGTTTCGTGCATTCTGTTGCGAGTCGGTGGAATTTCCCAGCTGCGATCAACCCCATGGGGTGTACATTGCTGGTTTGGGATTCCACATCAAAACAGCAACCCAGCCTTCCGTAATTGCTGGTTTGGGATTCAACAACAAAACAGTAATTATGAGCCTTCCGTAGGGGCGCAATCGCAAACAAGAGACGTTTCTCGCGCAGACATCCTGTGCGAGCGCGGCCTTACCGGCACCTGAAGGGAAGCAGCGGAAATGTATACCGGAGATTTCGACCACCTGGGGTCTTTAACGTGCACCTAAATCTAAGTAAACGGGCCTCGAGCGTTTTCGCCATCATCTAAAAGGCGGCTGCCGCATTTGTTGCGCATTTGTTGTTTCAGAATGCGGCCGCCACATTCTCGCCCAAAACTTCACAGAGTGTCAAAGCCTTGACAAACACTGTGACAGTTTTTTTCCATATGCAGACATGATTCGCTGCAAATTACCAACCCAAACGGAAGCGCCCAGGAATGAAATTGTGATAGTAGCACCGGTTTCATGAATTATGTCAGCGCGAAGCGACGAGAACAAAGGGTGGGTAAGGGGGGGGGGGGGGTTTGACCCCCCCTTGGCTACGCCCCTGCGCTCAGCCGCGATCGAAAGTGCCAGTGCGACATCAATCGATGTGGCAGGAGGTTTAAATGCTTGTTCGCTACAGTCGCAAAAGGCTGTTCCCATCGTTCACACTGCTCTAATTAATACAATATGTCAAGTAGAGCGCTGCCTACGTGTCATGTGCTCTTCTTTTTTATTGCGATAGCAATTATATGGACACTTCAACCGGATTTCTGCCGTCGCCGTCGCCGTGAGGTTCCCTATAGATAAAATCTTCGCCGCGCGCCGTATGCCCGAGCGGAAGCGTGCGGGGACGCGCGCTATCACGGAGAGCGAACGCACTGAATCACCCACGCGCAAGCAAGGAAGCGGGAAGCCAGCTCCGGAGGGAGCGCCGGGGGGGGGGGGGGGGGGGGGGCGCACTTCTACTCTGCCAACAACCGCGCTCGTCGCTCGCTCACCCGCACCGTCTCTTATCTCCACACGGCTCTGACCTTTATGCGCCGTGCATTCGCCGCTCAGTTTCCGTTGAAGCGATAGACCGCACGTACCTTCGCCCGCTGCGGCGTATATGCGCTTGCTGCCAGCGTTTTGACAGTCGTTGTCTGCAGTCATTCAGTGTGATCTATTCATGTTTGTTTGTGCGCGCTCACACCACGCTTGTTCATTCAGTTAGTAATAGTCGGGCCACATTTTCCCACGCACGCTACACATGCAATGCTGCCCGGATCGGCAGTGCAGCACTACAGGTGTGTCCCTTTGCACGCGCTGCCCACGGGAAGCACTTCTCATCAACACAGTGCACCGTTTCACACGCGCCTTCTCGTGGTCATCGAGTCTCTCTTCGTGTCGGTCTACTTACGCCGCAGCACGCCTGCTTACTTAATCAGCTCATGTTTACTACAATTCATATTGCTACCAAAGCCACTCACCGTACTTCGTATGACATTGCTGTGTTGCTATCGCATTCATTGCTTCGCCCTTAGGGCGAAACTGTGACATTTTTTTGATCACGTGAATGCGAACCTGGTTGCCTCCTATGTTCGCGCTCTAAATTAACATCATCCAGCACGAAAGCAGCAGGACACTGACAAAGCAGCAGCAACTTAGTTCGAATTTTCGACAAGAGAGAGAGAGAGAGAGAGAGAGAGAGACACACACACACACACACACACACACACACACACACACACACACACACACACACACACACACACACACACACACACACACACACACACACACACACACACACACACACACACACACACACACACACACACCACACACACACACACACACACACACACACACACACACAAAACAGAACTGTTTCTGTGGGCATTGTCACGCAGTCTGCGAAGGCGTTCTAGTGTTGAAAAGTGTCAACGTCCCATCCTACGTCACACAGTGTAGAGTCACAATTTGTCACTGGGTTCGGTGTCTTTTAAATAACGCAGCAGTGCTTTCAAGGTGGCTCGCGCTGTTGTTCGTGTAGGCCAGTTTACAAGGATGTTTATTTGCGTTATTAAGCGTTTGTCCAGTTGACCTATCGTGGCTGAGAGAGCTGCTCTCTGCGGGTTAAAACGAGGGCACTCACAAAGAAGGTGTGCGATTGTTTCGTTGCACCGGAAGAGCGTTCGAATCACAGTCGGTCAGATAGGCCGGTGGCTCGCAAGAAGCGCAGAAGCGCCTGCACGGCCTTCTTCTGTGACGTTGGGTCCAGTCTGTGGTGGAGAATTTTTTCTTCCGACAGAGGCCGGTCGTCCAATTGGTTGAACGCGTTGGTAAGAGAATGTCTTTGCGCACTGTACTGCGGGCAGTCGCACAATTTTGTCGAATTTTCGACAAAAGCGCGAGTAGGCGCCGCAGATTCTGTCAGTTTCTGGCGGCTGCCGTTTGTCGCGACGCATTGCCAGCACCCACGTTTGTCGCGGCTTGTCGTATCTTGGTAAACGAACATAGCCAATCCCGCTGCCTTTTTGCGCAAGAACTCGCCGGCATGATGATCCGGCTACGCGGACACACACAAAATCCACAAAGAAACAACACCTGCGATACACCAAGCTGTCAGTGCATGCTAACGAGTGTGCAGCGCGCTTTTTCCCACCAACCACTTAAGCGTGTACCCAAAGACCACGTGTCCGACTCGTTGTGACGCAGGCCGGGAGATGTCTATATTAGGAGCGAAGCTCCTTATAGCGGCACCCGTTCCGTCCCCGTCGTAGTAGTAGTAGTGTGTAACCAGTCTGAGAAAAATGAGAAAAAAATTCCGAAGTTGTGTCCGTAGCGCGGAATCGAACCAGGGACCCCTCGTTTTCGAGCGCGCGGCGTTAGCCCACTACGCCACGAAGCGGACATGGACACACGCACCACGATGGCAATAAATACCCAACATTAACGAAAGGCCGCGTTTATAGCGCGTTTCTAACGCGTTTGTGCTAGCGCGTTACGGCCCGTGTAAGAAGCTGGTGTAAGACGCTGTGGCCTCTCCGCCTTACCTTCAACGCGTTTCGAACGCGCTGCCCAAGGCGGTGGCAAGTCAAGTTCAAGTCGAGAAGTGTTTATGAATACGGGGGGTATACTCTCTCACTCTCTCAGCAGTCATGTGATGGCGTCGGCAAACGCGGTGCACGTTCCGGCATGTGTAAATGGCTGCGTAAGACGCTGTGGCCGCTCACCCTTACTAGAGCATGGTGCAAGGATGCGCGGAGCAATGGACGAATTTCATTGTTCGCAAATGCCGATTGCTGCTACTATATTTAGTCTTAAGTCAGCGCTGTGTGTTCTGCGGGACAATATTTGGCTGCACGTTTCTAACGCGTTTGTGCTAGCGTCCCCTTAAGCGGGAGATCCGATGATTCCCTCCGGAGCTTCGCCCACTCATCATCATTCACCCCGTGGATATGCTGTGATTTTTTATGCACTGAGTTCTTATTCAAAGGCAAGCTGAGGCACTCTTAAAAGAACTGAACTTCCAGCGAGTTATAGCTATTCAGTCCCTGAATACAAAAATCGGTTTAAGAGTCCATAGAACATCGCAATTAACCTTAATCGAGTAAAACTAACAGCAGTGGTCGCGGGGGATGGCGCGGAAGGAATGACGGGTTCTGATTGGCGAAAGCGATCGTGACGTCATCGTGAGTATCATCGAGGCGCATAATTCCAATATGGCTGTGAATTTACTGGGCTTTGTCCTGCGGGATCATAAATGCTGCACATTTTGCCGTTAAAGTAGTTTCTATTTTGGCTGGAGCTTGTCTCTGCTGCGTTCGTACTGGAATGAGTAAACTGTGAACGCGATTTTAGTAGGTTGGCAACCACATCGCAGTGAAGCATGGTGCAAGGATGCGCGGAGCAATGGACGAATTTCATTGTTCGCAAATGCCGATTGCTGCTACTATATTTAGTCTTAAGTCAGCGCTGTGTGTTCTGCGGGACAATATTTGGCTGTAAATGTGTGCACGGAGACGTAGCTCTGTTTTCCGCACGCTTCATGGCAATTCACTACATTTCAAATCCTTGACTATGCGTGTATACTTTCAAGCACAAGTTTAACTGTTTTAATTTTCAAGTGTTGTGGCACTCGTTTTTATTTTGAGAACTGCACCGAACAAACGTGACGTTAGGGTTTAATGAACCGTATTTTCTTTTGAATTAGGCAGGTCCTCTTTGCAGCTATGCGTCAAGAAGCATGTCGCTATGGGGAAACTGCTGCGCCTGTGTCTCTTGGCCGTTGCCGTGTTCGCGTGATGGGAACAACGGGGCGACGTACAGCCGGGCCAAGTTCCACTTCCCAGCAGGCAAGGTGAGCACAAACCAAGCTGCTGCTTTCGAAGTTTAGTTTCGCTCCACTAACTTTGCTTGTCACATTCATTCAATATGTACATTCGGGTGAGTTTTGCCACTGAAGTCGATGTCAGTATCTTCAAAAGATACTTGTTCGTGCTAATTCTGAAACGCAATTCAAAACTTCTGGAAAGTGCATTCAAAGAGTATTCCAGGCGGCGTTACGTTTGCCGACGATTTGTCCTGTTTTTCTTTTTTTCCGCCGTTGGGGGTAAAACGACGAATCCGGGATGCGCCCAGAACAAAATATTTGCGCAGAACGAAAAATTATGTGTAGATTCAGTGCACATGTCGGAATTTATTTGAAGCGTACCTATATAATTAAACGCACATGTGACAGTTCTGTTGCACTTAATTATAAAGGTTCACCTATGCAACGAATTGGATCCTATGCAATGATAAAATTCATGAATGTTTATGCATAGCAAAAAGTCACAATGTTCACCTCATACATTTTGTTGTATTTGTGCACTACACAGTTGAGAAGCTGTTCAGAAACGCAAACACCAAAGCGGGCGGACGCCCAATGTGAGACGTGTTCGTAGCGATGTCAGGAGAACGAAGGCGATGTGAGATGCTTATCGAGGGAAGAGTGCTGATGACAGTTGGCGTGTGCACAGAGAAAATTTGTAATCACGTGACATGTGGACACAGTGAAACATCTAGCATGTTGCTATCTGGACGCAGTGAAACATCTGAAATCTGGAGAAGGTGCAGTTCGGCAGCGTTGCGTGCATATTCGCAGAGGGCCATGTACCCTCGGTTGTTGCGCCTACGTGTCAAGGTGCTTGTGTCCCATATTATCTGATGAGCGATCTTATGGTAATGGGAAAGAAGAGTTTCTTCGGCGTTGGTCAACGCACTAGGTTAAATGTTGGAACGATCAAGTTTACGGCATTATTTGTGAGACCAGTTTGTCGTATAACATTCTCTTTCTGCCCGTGCCTGTTTTCTTTGTGGACGACCCTTGGAACTCTTCGTGTGCAATATGGACCTCCTGTCTTATGTTGACTTCTGTTTGGGGCTTTCGGGAACTATGTATACGTTTCTCTCGTCACGTCCTTCTTTGGAAGTTAATTGTGGACCACAATAATAATAATAACAACAATAATCAGCGATAGCAACATACTGTCCACGGCAACCACAAGGTTACGACACAGCGACGTTGACGGGACGACGTGATTGTGACTATGTCATTGATGGCATGACTACTTAACTGCTTGCAGAAC
>NC_051164.1:72357666-72384006 GCF_013339745.2 Dermacentor silvarum | reverse complement strand
CCTTTATGAGCCGTGCATTCGCGGCTCAGTTCCTGTTGAAGCGATAGACCGCACGTACCTTCGCCCGCAGCGGCGTATGCTTGCTGCCAAGCGTTTGACAGTCGTTGTCTGCAGTCATTCAGTGTGATCTCTTCATGTTTGTTTGTGCGCGCTCACACCACGCTTGTTCATTCAGTTAGTAATAGTCGGGTCACATTTTTCCAACGCACGCTACACCATGTAATGCTGCCCGGATCGGCAGTGCAGCGCTACAGGGTGTCCTTCGCACGCGCGCTGCCCACGGAAGCGCTTCTCATCAACACCATCGTTTCACACCGCGCCTTCTCGTGGTCATCGATCTCTCTTCAGTCGGTCTACTTACGCCGCAGCACACCTGCTTACTTAATCACTCATGTTTACTACAATTCATACTGTTTACCAAAGCCGCTCACCTTACTGTCGTTATGACATTGCTGTGTTGCTATCGCATTCATTGCTTCGCCCTTAGGGCGAAACTGTGACATTTTTTATCGAAGTGGACAAAGGAATTTGGAGTGAAAAGAGGCTATTTCAGAAATAATTTGCCGCGAAAAGTACTTCAATGCATTCAGCAGAAGCGGAGTTATTGGCAATCAAACATGGCCTCCGCTGTGCTCCCGTTCCTTTTTCAATGCCTTGAACTGCGAAGGCCACGGCGGAGCGGGGCGTGGTCACAACGCCCCGTTTCGCTGCTACAGACGCCGGCTTTTGAGCTTAATGGGCCAGTTTGATGCTCTCGCATCAATAAAGTTGTTACCTGTGCGGGCATAAACCTAGACATTGTGTGTTTTCACGTTGCATAGAATGGAAATAACGACAACTGTATGCATCTCGTTTCGGTTTGCAGAGTTTATATGGCCGCTTCACGAAAACTTCGCTTCACGTAAATTTTGCGTTGGGGATGCGTAATCTTTGTATTTTCTTCTTCCGTCACCGGTAGACTTACCATACAAATGCGCCTCTTCATAGCCAATCCTACTTCTGTATGCAGCTCGATCGAAGCAGCCGGGCTGGAATAATGGAGCCTATCTCCCTGAAGACGAGCCTGGACGCGTGCCGTTCGAACTTTGGCGCGCCCAACGACCATCTTGTCGAGGTCCTGGAGTTCCTCTCTCCAGAGCAGCTGTTCTTCGTGGTCGCGTGTTTCACGGGCTGCAGCGGCGGGGGTGGACGCTCCGGCGGGCTCGCGAATGAGCAATGCGATGACATCTTTTAGCATGTTGACGAGTTCGCCGACTTGTTCGGGCGCCCGACCGAGTCGCCCATGAACCCAGCGCGTAGGTGCACGCTGCTCTGACCGAGTGGCACTGGTGACTACGACGACTTGACTTTTGAGCAAAATGGGTCACGTTTCGTATCGTGGTGACAAATTTACACTTCCCATCTGAACGCTATCTTCGGTACACTTCGTGCTTTCAAGAAGATAGCGTTGTGCTACATCTTTTTTTTTTTTTTTTTTTTTGTATGCTCTTTAGGACTTGAGGTGTTTCGCAATAACTCATCTCGACAGCCTTCGGCATTCTCTCGGAAGGAAGACATAGACTTCAGGAAGACGTTCGTATTGTGTTGAGAGTTATCGTTTCCACTCGTGCACTTTCGTAATGTTTATTTTCAGCATTTATAATGAATTACGCAAGGAATGACTGCTCGTACTTCCAAAATGTTTGCTGTGCGAAAGTATACTATGTCGTGTTTATGTTATCGTTCACTGTTTTTTTTTTTTCTCGAAGTACAAGCGTTGATGCCGAAGTGCTAAATCGAGAATGTGCTGCTTCGTCCAGTGTTTTGAGCCTCTCATTCATTTTCAGCTGAGAAGGAAAATTCTTACGTCAAACACAGCATAACGGGAAGGTACTGCGAGCAATCCTCCCCGCCAATTAAAAAAAAGTGAAAAAAAAAAAAAACAAATTGCCTGAGTGCATAGTTTACACAAGACAGTGTCATTAGCACCAGGGCTAGAGTTGTACAACACATGTCGTTCGTGCATTTTTCCTCGTGGATATTCTTAAGCGGGAAAATTTATGCACATACTATAGTAACGCTGCGCGGCACCTATTGGTGTTACCTGGTGCGGTGGTGGTTCATGTCGCAGATTGTTCGTGATGGTACAGTTCGTGATGGTACTGGTATCTCAACTACTAATTTCGAGCTACCATATAGAAACTCCTTCCTAATAATGAACGAGCAGGGGCACGGAGGATCGGATTGTTGAAATGCGTAAGCATTTCTATGCCTACCCAACGAGGAAAACTGTCCGTCTGTCCGTCCGTTCATACCGTAAGACGATCGCTTTCAAGTTAGGGCCCACAGCAGCGAGCGAATTCAGCTTCGTGCTGCCTTTCGCCTCAACGCGAACTAAGCCGCGAGATTGCAGCACTGTACGACTCGCTGACATGCCATCTTACTGAGGTCGTCCAATCTGCCGGAGGCTTCGTATTGAATGATCATACAAATGCACAGAAAGAAACACTCTCTCCTTTTTTTTTCTAAGTTCATTAAACAGCAGGATAAAGTTGTATTTGTCACGACGGCAACGTGCCTTCATCGGTGCGATCATCGCGGCCGCAGGCATGAGTAGACAATTGAAAATACAGAATCTGATATTTTCGAGTCCGCAGATCATTTGAGGTGCCTTAATACTCCCGCTTTTTCTTCTGCGCCAGAACAGCAAGCATAGTTAAAATAAATCAAGAAACACACAAAACAGGCAAACGATAAAAGGCAAACGACAGGCAAGCGCGCCCATAGCTGTGGGCTTATTTCGACTTCTCGATGCTTACGCGCTTCACGTGGCAATTATCTGTGAAAGTCCTCCATAAGTAATGAATAAAAAAAAACGGTTCACAGTCATTTAGCATACGCTGAATAGGATGAAGGCGAAAGCCTGCGCGCTCACGAGACATCCATTAAATTACTTTGACAGTCTCATTCGAATGCGTTGTTATTTCCAATTAGTTTTTTCCCCTTGTTCTCCTTTTCGTTCACCTAGGCATCTCCACTGGTTATGCGTGGTTAAGGCACATTAGAACGGTCGTGGCTTTCTCTTTATTTTTCGTTCCTGTACGTATTTTGTTGTAGCGCAGGCAGAATGAGAGAGACAGGGAAAGTCACATTAGACAAACACACAGCGCTAACTTTCAACAACAGATTTATTTCCAGTTCACGCAGGCGTATACTTATACTCCTCAAAACGTCACAAGACACGTGTGCATTGGTCGGGGTATATGAACAAACCCCGCAGAAACCACACGCAGACACTTTTGTGTCGGCAATGATTATTTAGAAGGGCATCCGTTCAACGCGAACGTAGGTGACCGTGCTCTTTTACTGATAAAGAAATTGACGGCTTATACTGGCGCATGCGACACCAAATTAGGCTGTGTTCGCAGCTTCCGTAGTCATTTCGAACTTGCTTCTGCTCGTGATAACAGCTTCTTTAATGTGTCTGAGGCGTCACCCGAGACGTGACTTGAATTTTGGTGCCATAATGCCGGACGGTGGTCGGAGTTTTCGACCCATGAGTCATCTAAAGCTTGCGCCTTTTCATGCTTGCAAGGCATGCGTTGCGATAAGTGAGCGCGATAACACAAACGTAGTACGCGCCTGAGAAAAGAGATGATGAGACTAGATACGCCCGGCTACGTGGCTCGGTTCCCGAGCATGCGCAGTCTCACCGAGAATCGACAGAACGGTATCGAGAGCTGCCTGCGGAAGCCACGGCTGCAAGCAAGGTGAGCCGAACTCAAAATATTTCTTCCAAAAAGGTGCAAAATATTCATTTCTGTGGGAAGTCGGTGAAATGCTACTTTCTTAAAGGGCAGGTACGCAGGTGGGAACAAAGAATGCGTTAACTGTTGCTGAGGAATCGCGAAGAAGGCTTCGTCTAGTGCTTGCCTTGACGAATTTTGGGGCAAAGTATTGCCTTTCTGCGTAAGCCTGATGTGTGCGCCTAATTTAGCCTATCCTAGCTAAAGCACGCAGCCGTTAGCGCACTACTTTAGATCAGACGCTCTGATTGGAAGCAGGGGGAATGAAATAGTAGAGTTGATTCACTACTTGCAATGTTAGCTCCTAAACAGTGCAACGCACATGCAAGCCTCTCTGCTGAAGCGGCGGCGAAAATACTCGTACCTCCCTTCGGCGTGACTCATAATGATATCGTGGTTTTAGCGTGTAAAACCGGTGAATTTTCTATGTGCTTCGGTAATTGGCCCCGCAGCAGGAGCTCTTGCGACCCTGATGCCGGCCATTCTACGCTTCGGTTGTGGGTATCACGATTTGGCCACAAATACTACTACTAATAAAGTTAGTCAGCTCCAAACATGCTATTCTGAATGGTGTAGCAATCTTAATGTTGTCCTGGCATCGAGACACTTTCAGAAGTGTTTTAAGGGTCCATTTGACATTCCCCTCATCAATTGAACAAATGTGTTATAGTGAAAGTGCAGGCATTGCCGATACAATACATAGTTTCGGTCAATTCCAACTTTCAATCCACGTAAGGTTTGTTTGCTAATAGAAAACACTCGTAAACCGACTTAACTTTTTTTGTAATTCACGACAGCCAGCAGGTGTAATTGTTTCTCTGCAGTGTTCATGTTCAGCAACATACCAATCGCGAAAAGCTGAAGGGGCAGCTCACGGTTCCGTGCGATTAACTCAGAACCCTTCGGCTGAAGATATCCACATGCGCATAATTATTCCATCAGTACCCCCCCCCCCCCCCCTCCCCTCGTCGTGATTCATAATGATATAGTGGTTTCTAGCGTGTAAAACCGCTGAATTTAACTTAGCGCCCTTCTTGCAAACGAGTCTTACGATTTCGCATAAAATACTGGCAATAAAAAATATATAGTCAATTATTTGAGTCTGTAAAACTCGGTATTATAGGCACAGAATCAGTTGCAGTCCACTCACAGCGGGGCAAAAAAAAAAAAAAAAATGCGCCTAATTGAGTGTATTATGTCGGGCTACATGGTTCGATGCGACGTTCGTTTAGTTCGCGACCATCAATAGCTGAATGCAACAGGGATTCTGGATGACGTTATCTTTTCCAACTGGTTGTCCAGAGGCGAGCTTATCTGTCACACCAAGCCCGCGCCGAGGTATGCTATAGAAAGAAACATAGCAATTTTTCATATCATGCTGTTACAGCGAAGCTGTTTGTGCGAGTATGAAAGCGCTTGATAGTGTAAGTTTACGGCCACGGGGCTAGCGGCAAAAAACGCGCGCGTCATGCCGCGAGCGGCAAGTTTCCGCGCGTCAGCGCCTTGCCGCGAGGCCACCGTGGTAAGCGTGTCTCGCCGCGCGGCAGCGCGATAAGATCGCGCGCGCTCTCGGAACGCGCAATCACCGTGAGCGGAAAGGGCACGATCGGACTAGGGATGGTCGATTAATTATTTTATTCGTTTAAGGATTAATCGTTCAACAGTTTAGCCTTTAATCGATTAATCGCTTTCGATGCAGGGTTTTTAATCGATTAACCGAAATTTTTGCCGGGCACTTTCAAGAAGGCTGAAACGCAGTTATCTACTTTTGTAGAACGCTATTTCAATATTTGAGAGGTGGAACTAAGTTTGAAACACAAGTGTATAAACGTTTGATAAAGGTAATGTTTACCTTGTTAAAGACTAACTATAGTTGGCACTAGTGGCTTTTGACAAGATAAACAATATATGTTATAAAATGGCACTTAGTCCAGAATGAAAAAAAAAAAAATCGTCGGCCCTATATACCACTTCGTGAAGATGGTTAACCAGCGAAGCTGAAACGTGCGGCCCCGGTATTTATCACTGGGTTAATCCATAGGGTTCCTTAAAGTATTTCTCAATTATGAACACACGTTCGGCTGCGACGGAGAGAACGTCACTGGCGGTTTGCCCGCAGTTCGCCGTTGTCGCTTGCGTTCGATGTCTCGAGTTTGCTCGGCGGCGTGGTTGTCAGCATTCGCCCGCCACTGCCGCTTGCGATTCTTCGAAATCAAATTGATTCAAAAATAAATGGCTCATACCCCCTTAAGCAATGGCTCATAGCGCCGTAAACGCCGCCTCCCCATTACGACGACAGAAGAGAATTGAAATTCTGCACTGGAATGATTAGCGGCTACGCAGCCAGCTATGGAAGCAGACGACGACGACGAACGCGGGAGCAGTGGCACGAGTGCATGCCGAGCACGAGTGCAACCCGAAGGCCGCCAACGAGATGGCTGCGGAGGAAGACGACGACGCTCGAGCCAATGCTGATGATTCCGCCTAGCCATATACGATTTCGCCTATAGTAGGATACAACTTTAAAAACAGCAGTTGGCAAAAAAAAAAAGGCAGACGGACCGCGCGGGGTTGTGTTGCTCCGCCAGACAATCACAGAAGCAAACAAAATCGTCGTCATGCGACGTTTTCAAAATGGCGTCATACTTGATACGACTGTACTTCTCGTCGTACTTGTACTTTCTACTATAGTGGTTGAGTGAAAACATACAAAATTACGCGTTTATAATTTTATTTTCGTGGTTACCGCCTTATTTAGGTAACAGGGAAACTTTGAAGTACGAACTATTTGCAGCCTCGCGGAGGAACAGCTAGTGGCTGGCGTTTATGACGGCGTGGACGGGGCTTCACTGCAGACATCAGTTGTATCCGACTACAGACATAAAGATTCGCTTCGTTAAGGCACATTGCACTATTGAATCCCAGTACAGTACAGTTAAAGAAGAATAAAAAAAAATGGCAAAAGTGAACGGTGAAGTTCAACTGAAATATGCAAGAAATTGCAGTGTACACAGGGGAAAAGAAAGTCAATGGTCTAGGATTTCAAACCACATAACCTTTTCTACAGAGCGAAGGAATGTCAATTGGCTGGTATGTTTGGGTGAAACCGACACCTACTTTGAACGGCACACAACCAGCATGCGAGAATATAGAACTCCATCGCTATGTCAAATACATGGTCTAAGCCGGCGCGCATTCTGTGAAACATTTTTAGTGGACTGGGAGTGGCACTACGATCAACGACTGAGTTGCCTTGAATTCTGAGGGCATTTCAAGCCTTCGCCTCCGCGCGGCGTGGTGGCGTGTGCGGTGGGGGGTGGAAGAGAGGGGAAGCGCTCAGCTTGACGTCACTCTGGAATCGGAAAGACACTCGCTCTACCCCAGCCGCACAGACACTGCTCATGGGCCGCCATTCCAGTACAATTTCAAAATTCTCGTGCCACTCCTGTCGAACTCTTGAAAACGATTAATCGAACAGGTCTAATCGATTAAGTCGATTAAATGAAAGGTGGACATCGATGAAGATTAATCGTTTTGCGGGATACTTTTAATCGATTAATCGATTAAATGTTCATCGATATTACCAACCCTAGATCGGACAGCGTCCACAAATCCCTTCATGTAACCGCGAGAGACGATGGTCGTCGATTGGAAAGCCGGCGCGGAGCGGCGGCGGTCCGGTTGCCATGGCTCCGTGACGTCAGCCTCGACGCTCTTGATTGGTCATTCATCTCGCGGCAAGCGGCATTTGCCGCAGAAATGGGTCTCGGACCCATTTCGCGCGGCACGCCGCAAAACCCCTGATTCCTGCCACTTTTGCTGCGCGCGGGATGACGCGTTGCCGCGCGTTTTTGCCGCGTGTTCTTGCCGCTAGCGTGGCCGTACCCTTATACCCGTGCCACACGGGCAAAGTAAAGTGCACTTTGAGCGAGTGCACTTCGCGGCTAGTGTCATTCGCAGGCTGCCATACGGGAACGCTTAGTGACACTCACTGCAGAGCGCACTCGCCGGCGAGTGTGTTCGGCGAACTCACTTCGCGGCGGCGAAGTGTGTATCATCGTTAGCAATGCTTAGAAGATGCATAAAGTGATATTGAAAGAAGAGTCAGGAGTAATATTTAATAACATTGTGTTAAGTTGATAACGTTACAAAATAATATAATGTGCCACACCGCAAAAAAACAACAACAACAAACAAGAACAGCAAAAAAAAAAAAAAAAAACTACTCTCGCTCTCGGGCTGTTCACGACCACGCCGGATAATGACTGCGCAGTTCTTTGGCGGATCGAGTCGTTTTGACTGTTGCTGGTCTAGTTGCCGTCGTTGCCGGTGCTTGTAAAGATGGATTGTAAATGTTGTTTCTAACAATAATAAACTGTTTTCGTGCACACATTTTTCTATTAATAAATATATGCTTTACCGTCTGACCCCCGGTCGCCATGGCCATCAATTTGAAAGAACACTTTTCTTTCTCGTGTAGCAGCGCCCCGCCAAAGTGACACTCAGCGCGCTGAAGTGCACTCGCTCAAAGTGCACCTTACTTTGCCCGTGTGGCACGGGTATTATATCCATGTTTCCACAGTGTCCTAAGAGGACTACGTCGACTTCCGCCTTGCGTAAGCAGCGTGACGTCACGCGACGTGCGCAAAGCGAAGTGCGAGACGTGTGGAAATAGCTGATGGGTGAAACAATTCCCTCGTGTCATGGTTATACCATGGCATATGCATGCTGTGATCATGGAGAAAGGAAAAAAGTTAGGAGAGAGCATTACGTCACGCAGCCAGCCTTGGCAAGCGAACGCTCCGTGAAGCAAGCCCATTGCACAGCGAGAATCGAGATTTGCCGAGAGGTTTGGTGCCCCGTGGTTTTTTAATCAATGCGCCCTTGTGCGGGGGCCCGGCCGCAGTGCTGCATGCAGAGCGGGCGGCCTAAAATTTACCGCGCATTAGACGTGACTATCACGTCTTGGGCCGACACGCTTGGCTTCAATCGCGTTGCGCGATTCTCCCTCATATCTTTTTCCCTCCTGTATGACTACGATTGATTTGTCCGATTACGCGAGTTCGCTGCCAGACGCTGCTCTTCAGCGCTATGTCGGAAAATCCCGCGTAGAAGAATTCTATCCGGATCTCGCTCAGCCAGGGGCGTAGCCAGAAATTTTTTTCGGGGGGGGGGGGGGGGGGGGGGGGGGCAAGCTCCTGCTTTCCTCTACGTCACGTGATCGATAATAAATATCCGGTAGTTTAAGCAGACTCTATACATGTATATCAAAGACATGGGACCGCCCCCCCCCCCCCCCCCCCCCCTTCGCGTGTGCGTGTGCTTGCGAAGAAATTAAGTAAAAAGTAAAGTAAGCTCAGTAAATACAGTAAGTACGACAGGTACAGTGGGCGTTTGGAGCAACGGTCTCTCATCGCGCCACTGAATGGACCAGTCTTCGAAAACGCATCATTGAGACGACCCGTGCGATCGGAGAAGACATCATTAATTGTTAATTTCCGTTAAGCGTAGATGGCGTCGTCCTCGTCGGGGCGAAGTACGTTTCACAAGTCAAGGACGGCTATATACGCGTGAAAATGCACGTGTGACCAGGCTATACCTACTCCCATAGCAATAGCTTGTTCGCTGCGTCTTTGCGCTAGAAAGCTTAAATACGCGCAAAAACGCGTAAGGCTTTTTTTTTTTTCGAAGCTTTCGTCGCCCTGCTCCCTCATACGAGAGGGTTGCATTTCCTGCGGCAAGTGCTTGGGCCGCTGTGTCTTCCGCTGTGTGCGAGCGTGCAGCCGTCATTTGCCTTTACGTCAACAGGTTCAGAATTGTGCAGAATATTTCACCGCACAGCATAGATATGGCATGTGTACGCATTTTAAGTAGTGCGTGCAACTCATTTCTGCTTCACTTACGCCGGTGCAAACAGGAAGCGGCCTTGTACCTCACAGAATCTCGACTGATTGGTGTACTAGTGATGCAGGAATGAACTCCGGTCTTGTTCAATGCATAGTGCACATAATCAATTTCTCAGGACGCGTGAACTCCGACGAGAACTGTCAGCGCCTGCAACAAGAGTTTACTTACGCTGTACTGCGCACAGCAGTAATCCATGCTTGTCGGCTGTCTGTTTCGTGCATTCTGTTGCGAGTCGGTGGAATTTCACAGCTGTCATCAACCCCATCGTGTGTACATTGCTGGTTTGGGATTCCACATCAAAACAGCAACCCAGCCTTCCGTAATTGCTGGTTTGGGATTCAACAACAAAACAGTAATTACCAGCCTTCCGTAGGGGCGCAATCACAAACAAGAGACGTTTCTCGCGCAGACATCCTGTGCGAGCGCGGCCTAACCGGCACCTGAAGGGAAGCGGCGGAAATGTATACCGGAGATTTCGACCACCTGGGGTCTTTAACGTGCACCTAAATCTAAGTAAACGGGCCTCGAGCGTTTTCGCCATCATCTAAAATGCGGCTGCCGCATTTGTTGCGCATGTGTTGTTTCAGAATGCGGCCGCCACATTCTCGCCCAAAACTTCACAGAGTGTCAAAGCCTTGACAAACACCGTGACAGTTTTTTCCATATGCAGACATGATTCGCTGCAAATTACCAACCCAAACGGAAGCGCCCAGGAATGAAATTGTGATAGTAGCACCGGTTTCATGAATTATGTCAGCGCGAAGCGACGAGAACAAAGGGTGGGTAAGGGGGGGGGGGGGGTGCGTAAAAATTTCGGGGGGGGGGGGTTGAACCCCCCCCCCCCTGGCTACGCCCCTGCGCTCAGCCGCGATCGAAAGTGCCAGTGTGACATCAATCGATGTGGCAGGAGGTTTAAATGCTTGTTCGCTACAGTCGCAAAAGGCTGTTCCCATCGTTCACACTGCTCTAATTAATACAATATGTCAAGTAGAGCGCTGCCTACGTGTCATGTGCTCTTCTTTTTTTGATCACGTGAATGCGAACGTGGTTGCCTCCTATGTTCGCGCTCTAAATTAACATCATCCAGCACGAAAGCAGCAGGACACTGCCAAAGCAGCAGCAACTTAGTTCGAATTTTCGACAAAAGCGCGAGTAGGCGCCGCAGATTCTGGCAGTTTCTGGCGGCTGCCGTTTGTCGCGACGCATTGCCAGCACCCACGTTTGTCGCGGCTTGTCGTATCTTGGTAAACGAAAATAGCCAATCCCGCTGCCTTTTTGCACAAGAACTCGCCGGCATGATGATCCGGCTCCGCGGACACACACAAAATCCACAAAGAAACAACACCTGCGATACACCAAGCTGTCAGTGCATGCTAACGAGTGTGCAGCGCGCTTTTTCCCACCAACCACTTAAGCGTGTACCCAAAGACCACGTGTCCGACTCGTTGTGACGCAGGCTGGGAGATGTCTATATTATGCACTGAGTTCTTATTCAAAGGCAAGCTGAGGCACTCTTAAAAGAACTGAACTTCCAGCGAGTTATAGCTATTCAGTCCCTCAATACAAAAATCGGTTTAAGAGTCCATAGAACATCGCAAGTAACCTTAATCGAGTAAAACTAACAGCAGTGATCGCGGGGGATGGCGCGGAAGGAATGACGGGTTCTGATTGGCGAAAGCGATCGTGACGTCATCGTGAGTATCATCGAGGCGCATAATTCCAATATGGCTGTGAATTTACTGGGCTTTGTCCTGCGGGATCATAAATGCTGCACATTTTGCCGTTAAAGTAGTTTCTATTTTGGCTGGAGCTTGTCTCTGCTGCGTCCGTACTGGAATGAGTAAACTGTGAACGCGATTTTAGTAGGTTGGCAACCACATCGCAGTGAAGCATGGTGCAAGGATGCGCGGAGCAATGGACGAATTTCATTGTTCGCAAATGCCGATTGCTGCTATTTATTTAATCTTAAGTCAGCGCTGTGTGTTCTGCGGGACAATATTTGGCTGTAAATGTGTACACGGAGACGTAGCTCAGTTTTCCGCACGCTTCACGGCAATTCACTACATTTCAAATCCTTGACTATGCGTGTATACTTTCAAGCACAAGTTTAACCGTTGTAATTTTCAAGTGTTGTGGTACTCGTTTTTATTTTGAGAACCAAACAAACGTCACCAAACAAACGTGACGTTAGCGTTTAATGAACCGTATTTTCTCTTGAATTAAGCAGGTCCTCTGTGCAGCTCTGCGTCAAGAAGCAGGTCGCTATGGGGAAACTACTGCGCCTGTGTTTCTTGGCCGTTGCCGCTTCGCGTGATGCGAACAACGGGGCGACGTACAGCCGGGGCCAAGTTCCACTTCCCAGCAGACAAGGTGAGCACAAGCCAAGCTGCTGCTTTCGAAGTTTAGTTTCGCTTCCCTAACTTTGCTTGGTCGCAGTCATTCCATATGTAGCTTCGGGTGAGTTTTGCTGTAAAGCGCTTTATTTTTATTATTTGGACAAGCGCACTACAGCTTGCCACTGAAGTTGATGTCAGTGTCCAGAAAAGATAACTTGTTCGTTGCTATTTCTGAAACGCAATTCAAAACTTGTTGGAGGTGCAGTCAAACGTCCCCGTCGTAGTGTGTAACCAGTCTTAACGCTAGTACCAGATGTCGGTATAAACTAAACGTATTATGAAAAAAAAATTCCGAAAGTTGTGTCCGTAGCACGGAATCGAACCAGGGACCCCTCGCTTCTGAACGCGCGGCGCTAACCACTACGCCACGAAGCGCACATGGACACACGCACCACGATGACAATAAATACCCAACATTAACGAAAGACTGCGCGTTTCTAACGCGTTTGTGCTAGCGCGTTACGGCCCGTGTAAGAAGCTGGTGTAACACGCTGTGGCCTCTCCGCCTTACCCCCGTATTCATAAACGCTCCTCGACTTGAACTTGACTTGCCACCGCCTTGGGCAGCGCGATCGAAACGCGTTGAAGGCGGTGGCAAGTCAAGTTCAAGTCGAGGAGCGTTTATGAATACGGGGGTTATACTCTCTCAGCAGTCATGTGATGGCGTCGGCAAACGCGGTGCACGTTCCGGCATGTGTAAACGGCTGCGTAAGACGCTGTGGCCTCTCCCACTTACTAGAGAGTACTGCACATTTCTAACGCGTTTGTGATAGCGTCCCCTTAAGCGGGAGATGGTGCAATTATAATGAAGGGCTCTGTTATTGCAGTCAAAGAGTATGCAGGCTGCTGTACATTTGCTGACGATTTGTCCTGTTTTTGTTTTTTTCCGCCGTTGGGGGAAAAATGACGAATCAGGGATGCGCTCAGAACAAATATTTGTGCCGAACGAGCAATGTGTAGATTCAGTGCACATGTCGGAATTTATTTGAAGCGTACCTCTATAATTAAACGCACATGTGACAGTTAGTTCTGTTGCACTTAATTATAAAGGTTCACCTATGCAACGAATTGGATCCTATGCAATGATAAAATTCATGAATGTTTATGCATAGCAAAAAGTCACAATGTTCACCTCATACATTTTTTGTATTTGTGCACTACACAGTTGAGAAGCTGTTCAGAAATGCAAACACCAAAGCGTGCGGACGCCCAATGTGAGACGTCTTCGTAGCGATGCCAGGAGAACGAAGGCGATGTGTGATGCTTATCGAGGGAAGATTGCTGATGACAGTTGGCGTGTGCACAGAGAAACTAGGACACATTTGTAATCACTGTGACATCTGGACAAAGTGAGGCAGCTGCAATCTGGAGAAGGTGCAGTTCGACAGCTTAGCGTGGATAGTCGCAGAGGGCCATGCAGCCTCGGTTGTTGTGGCTACGTGCCTCGTTGCTTGTGTCCCACATTATCTGAAGAGCGGTCTTATCATTACGGAAAAGAAGAGTTTCTTCGGCGTTGGTCAACGCACTAGGTTAAATGTTGGAACGATTGAGTTTACGGTGCCCATGCTGCGTTATTGATGAGAACAGTTTACCGCATAACATTCTCGTTCTGACCGTGCCTGTTTTCTTGGTGGACGATCCTTGAAACTTTTCTTCTTGTGCAATATGAACCTCCTGTCTTATGTTGACTTCTGTTTGGGGCTTTCGGGAACTCTGTTTACACTTCTCTCGTCACGTCCTTCTTTAGAAGTTAATTGTGGACCGCAATATTATTAATACTGATAAGTTTATTTCGAACCGCAATAATAATAACTAAAAAATCCGGCAGATCCGACGCCCTGTGGGAATCGATGTTATGCGAAGCAGTGTGCGGGGAGCGGACCACGCTAACGAAACGAACATGAGAGCTCCCAGGCGTAGGTGGCTGTTTCGTCACCTACATAACACACATGCCATGACATTCATGACGACATTCATGACAACAACAATAATCAGCGATAGCAACATGCTGTCCACGACAACCACGAGATTACGACGCAGCGATGTTGACATGACGACGTGATGGTGACTATGTCATTGGTGGCATGACTACTTAACTGCTGTGGCAGAAAGAACTGCCACTCTAAGCATGTACAGCGCGTGCGTCGTAATTGACGATGATGCTTAAGAATGTTTGTGGTTAAAACTTCTAGTTAATAGCGTATTTTAAAGACGCTAGTCTTTCTTGGGCTACCTAAACGCGAAACACTTAGTCTGTCTGTCACTCGATTCAACCGCCCGGCCAAAGCCAAGCATGAGGACAGGAGGTGCATAGAGAGAAAGAAAAAAAATGTCACAGTTTCGCCCTAAGGGCGAAGCAATGAATGCGATAGCAACACAGCAATGTCATACGAAGTAAGGTGAGCGGCTTTGGTAGCAATATGAATTGTAGTAAACATGAGCTGATTAAGTAAGCAGGTGTGCTGCGGCGTAAGTAGACCGACATGAAGAGAGACTCGATGACCACCAGAAGGCCCGTGTGAAACGGTGGTGTTGATGAGAAGCGCTTTCCCGTGGGCAGCTGCGTGCGAAGGGACACACCTGTAGTGCTGCACTGCCGATCCGAGCAGCATTGCATGTGTAGCGTGCGTTGGAAAATGTCGCCCGACCATTACTAACTGAATGAACAAGCGTGGTGTGAGCGCGCACAAACAAACATGAATAGATCACACTGAATGACTGCAGACAACGACTGTCAAAACGCTGGCAGCAAGCATACGCCGCAGCGGGCGAAGGTACGTGCGGTCTATCGCTTCAACGGAAACTGAGCGGCGAATGCACGGCGCATAAAGGTCAGAGCCGTGTGGAGATAAGAGGCGAGCGACGAGCGCGATTGTTGGCAGAGTAGAAGTGCGCCCCCCCCCCCCCCCCCCCGCGCGCTCCCTCCGGCGCTGGCTTCCCACTTCCTTGCTTGCGCGTGGGTGATTGAGTGCGTTCGCTCTCCGTGATAGCGCGCGTCCCCGCACGCTTCCGCTCGGGCATAAGGCGCGCGGCGAAGATTTTATCTATAGGGAACCTCACGGCGACGGCGACGACGACGGCGACGGCAGAAATCCGGTTGAAGTGTCCATATAATTGCTATCGCAATAAAAGAGGCAGACAGAGAGCGAGAGTAATAAATAAATAAAATAAACTTTCTTGTCGAGGCGGGATTCGGCGGGATTCGAACCCGGGTACCCACGGTGCGAAGGCGAGCGTCAGAACTGAAGGTATATTATGGGGCACACATAGCTACACGCTTAAAACGTTGGCAAACACACACACATGCGTCCACAAGTGCACCCAGTCAGGTGGAGGTTTCTGCGCAGTGTACACACTTCTTACATAGCTGCACTTTCTTGAAAGAATGATCTTGTAGATCGTGGGGCTTTCGGCATGGCGATCACACAGTCTAGCTCTCCATAGGGTGCCAACCCAGTACTTTCCAACGCACGCTACACATGCAATGCTGCCCGGGTCGGCAGTGCAGCGCTACAGGTGTGTCCCTTCGCACGCGCTGCCCACGCGAAGCGCTTCTCATCTACACCACCGTTTCACACGCGCCTCCTCGTGGTCATCGAGTCTCTCTTCATGTCGGTCTACTTACGCCGCAGCACACCTGCTTACTTAATCAGCTCATGTTTACTACAATTCATATTGCTACCAAAGCCGCTCACCTTACATCGTATGACATTGCTGTGTTGCTATCGCATTCATTGCTTCGCCCTTAGGGCGAAACTGTGACATTTTTTTTATTTATTTATTACTCTCGCTCTCTGTCTGCCTCTTTTATTGCGATAGCAATTATATGGACACTTCAACCGGATTTCTGCCGTCGCCGTCGTCGTCGCCGTCGCCGTGAGGTTCCCTATAGATAAAATCTTCGCCGCGCGCCGTATGCCCGAGCGAAAGCGTGCGGGGACGCGCGCTATCACGGAGAGCGAACGCACTCAATCACCCACGCGCAAGCAAGGAAGCGGGAAGCCAGCGCCGGAGGGAGCGCGAGGGGGGGGGGGGCGCACTTCTACTCTGCCAACAACCGCGCTCGTCGCTCGCTCGCACCGTCTCTTATCTCCACACGGCTCTGACCTTTATGCGCCGCGCATTCGCCGCTCAGTTTCCGTTGAAGCGATAGACCGCACGTACCTTCGCCCGCTGCTTGCTGCCAGCGTTTTGACAGTCGTTGTCTGCAGTCATTCAGTGTGATCTATTCATGTTTGTTTGTGCGCGCTCACACCACGCTTGTTCAATCAGTTAGTAATAGTCGGGCCACATTTTCCAACGCACGCTACACATGCAATGCTGCCCGGGTCGGCAGTGCAGCGCTACAGGTGTGTCCCTTCGCACGCGCTGCCCACGCGAAGCGCTTCTCATCTACACCACCGTTTCACACGCGCCTCCTCGTGGTCATCGAGTCTCTCTTCATGTCGGTCTACTTACGCCGCAGCACACCTGCTTACTTAATCAGCTCATGTTTACTACAATTCATATTGCTACCAAAGCCGCTCACCTTACATCGTATGACATTGCTGTGTTGCTATCGCATTCATTGCTTCGCCCTTAGGGCGAAACTGTGACATTTTTTTTCTCCGCCGTGCGTTCACTCCCCGTGAAAGCGCGCGTCCCTCGCGCCCTTTCACTCGCACATACAGCGTTCGGCGCGCGGCGACGATTTCATATTCATTGACGTCATACGGAACCTCACGGCGACGGCGACGCCGACGGCAGAAATCTGCTTTTGAGTGTCCATATAATTGCTATCGCAATAAAATGTCATAGGGAGGACCGCCAGTAATCTTAAACGGTATAGGAATCTAGTTGCGTGTGGAGTGATGTCAATTTCCTTTTTAAGCGTCCGTTGGAGAATGTCCCAGAAAAATACAGCCTAAAACAGTGATCTATTGTTTCAGCACGTGGACAGAGTCGACAGTTCGTGAACCAGGGCACGAAGCAGCCTCTCGCGTTCTACTAGGTTTTAACAGGAAGTGTTTCCGAATGTAATTTAAAGAAAAACGTTTTAACTTCAGAAGGTATACACATTTTACGGACCCACCTAAGTGCACCCTGATAAGGCCGATTTAAATAAGGTGCACGATACAAAGGATTTAGGAAAACCGAGTCCACCAGTGCAGCAGAAATTGCTTTGCGACTCGCAGTGAAAATGTATTCCAGGCTGAACCTAACTTTGAAGAAAAGGACTGAGTCAACGATCTCCTTGAGAAAGCCCCAAGGAGCCTGTGTGAAATCTTTAGCATCTGATGACGCTACTATATGAGGAAGATAATGAAGTAATCGGAGCTGTAACATTTTACGTAAAAAAAGGATGGTCACTGTCTCGAAACAAAAACAGACGAAGAACAATTTGCCTGACGAAGATATAACTAATCCTAGACGAACTCGTTCAAGAGGGACGAACAGATTCAGAGCTCGAGCTCCAAATAAATGTTGCAAATACGCGATGCACTGCCTGAATGCGATGTCGTGAGCACTGCAGTACTTGCAGCACATACATGATACGGGAAACTAAGAACACGTTGCACACTTCAGCACGACTGAACATTGACAAATTCCGCCCTCGCCACGAATTCACTTTACTTTGTATCTTTCCAACTTCTCCCGACCAATGACTGTTGCTATTTCTATACTGAGAGAGAGGTGCACCTAAATAGCGCAGTTCTTTTTTCCATTGAATGCCTGCGTAATGTAATGGCATTGTGGCCCATAGTCCAAACCAAAAACCTGAACTTTTTTCAAAGTTAACGCTAGCACCAGAAGCCGCACAAAATTCTTCCGTAATTTCAAGAGCAGTCTTTACACTCTTTTTATCCATACAAAAGAAGGCCACGTCGTCTGCATATGCAAGAACCCGAATCTCAATCGACGGCAGTTTAAACCCTTGGAAATTTTGTTCTTTTAGAATGCTCATACTAAGTGGCTCTAAATACAGGCAGAACAATAAGCTGCACTTTCTTGAAAGAATGATCTTGTAGATCGTGGGGCTTTCGGCATGGCGATCACACAGTCTAGCTCTCCATAGGGTGCACAAACCCAGTACTATAAAAATGTCATAGGGAGGACCGCCAGTAATCTTAAACGGTAGGAATCTAGTTGCGTGTGGAGTGATGTCAATGTCCTTTTTAAGCGTCCATTGGAGAATGTCCCAGAAAAATATAGCATAAAACAGTGATCTATTGTTTCAGCGACAAAGTGCATCCCTGTCTTACTGATAAGAGGCTAATCGGATCCGAGAGAGGACTATTCACTATCGGCCTCGTTGAGCCATTAGCATAACATATTCTGACACCTTTAAGGAGCCGGGATCCGATATTTATGTGCTCTAGTACATTAAACAGGAACGAGTGATTCACCATGTCGAACGCTTTAGCCAGAACTAGCTGTACCATTGCTACCCGTCCAATCCCCTCAGCTAGACACTATAATACTGATCTCGCAACGTGAATGTTGGTCTGAATGAACCGACCTCTGATGCCAAATGTTTGATGATCACCTACCACAGATCTTATCACGACTTGTAAACGGTTAGCTAATACTCTTGCAAACATTTTATAGTTCACATTGCATAAGGAAATAGGCCGATATCCGTCCACTTTTTGCAGTTTAGTTTCATCGTTGCTTTTGGTTATGAGGACAGTGTGCCCTTCATACATTGTGACTGGTAGGTACCCTACTTGCAAGGCCTCACGATACACCTGAAGTAATAATGGTGACAAGAAGGAACGAAAACACTGATAGAATTCTGCAGTAAGGCCATCCGCGCCGGGCGTCTTGCCTTTCGCTAAGGAATCTATACATGCAGTTACCTCAACGATACCAATGTTATCATTTGTATAATCATAATCATCCTGATTTAACTGGGGCAGCAATGATACATATTTGGTGGCAGACGCACCTGTATCCAATGGCTTATGGCTTCGAAATAATTTTTGATAATGATCAAAAATCGCTTTAGTATATTAGAGTCGGCTCATTAACAATGATTCCATCATACTCTATCTAGTATTTGTTTAGACAGCGCGTGTCGGCTCTTATGACCTAGGGACCTACTGCAAGGCTGCTCTTCCAGAAAACGCTGCGCTCGCGCACGCACTAGTGCACCTCTGATTTTTTTTTTGTGTACAAAGCTTGTAATTGCGCCTTGGTATTATGAATATCATCAATATATTGACCCGGATGTAGACATTCAAGCTCATGTGATTCACTCAGAAGTGTACACAATGCCTTGTAATTAGTCTTGTTTCAAACGCCAATATTGATGATTCTTCGATCGCTATCATTTTAACTTCCTGTTTGAATAATTCCCACACAACAAACAGCGACAAGTCTTTGTGGCACGACAGATGAGTTGTAAGCTCAGTAACACGCTTTGGGACGCACTCACGCGAAAGTATTTGGTTATTAAATTTCCACAACTCCCAGCACATACACCGGCATTGGTATCGACGGCCACCAAAAGATGCTGAGACTAGGCAATGGTCACTAAAGAACACAGGGTGCACAGTGTAACAATAAATAAGAGATATCGCGTTAAGTAAAACGTAATTTCTATCAAGCCTTGCATGCGAAGTACCTTGGAAATGCGTATAGTGATATCCCGCCTTTTCATTTTCCCCAATGTCCACGATCTGATGAGGCGTTGCAACGCATCGCTACTTGGATCACGTCTCACGATCTTGCGCGTTACATACACAATTAAAGTCTCTAAAAAGGACCAATGCACGATCAGTAGACAAATGATGTTCTAGAGATAAAAAGAAACACTCTCGTTCACGTAACTTGTTCGGAGCATAAACAGACACAAATGTAAAGCTAATACCACTGATATTAGGCGCCCTTCCCTATCTGTAAACAAATGCAGCACATCACATGGTAAATGTCTTCTATCGAATAACATACAACCATCGGAAACTCCTATTGCATGGCTTACACAAACATTATAGTCAGATAAAAATGAAGTTAGAGCTACTGCTGTGTTTTCATCAGGTTCAATCTTTGTTTCTAGGATAGCAGCAATATCTAATTTCCTATTGCGCAGCAAACGAAGGAGGTGAACTTGCCGTCGCTTGCTGCGTAAGCCACGTTCTGTCTACCATTCGGGTGTACAGATTGGCGGCCTCTAGATACAGAGCAATTTCCGCACTTACGTGCCTAATTAGCGAAGTTACGCTAATTAACTTTCTAATTATCAGCTATAGGTGGCTACAGCAAATGAGTACTTTGGGGCCCGTCCTCAACACTACCTAGCCCAACGATCAAATTTTGAATAGCGGAGTTCATGTGGGAGCTACGCGAACAATTAGTTCCCCTTGGCAGGCTACTTGGAACTGAAACTGGCCGCAAAAAGGGTTTCTGTGTCGTCGATGTCGCCTCCTCCCTCCCTTTAGTCACATCTCCGACGTCACCGCCGGTCCGGCCCAACGAGCAGCTTACGTTATCTCCTTGCTGTCTGGGGCGTTGCCCAAACGCTTAATGCCGGCCGGCCGCCAAACTTGGGGCGTTGCCCAAACGCTTAATGCCGGCCGGCCGCCAAACTTGTACTTTGTCATTCCGTCGGGCGCCACGTTGCGCTGTAGCGCCAACCCCGCTCCTTGGGATTTGGCCCAGCGGCCGAATTGACTGCAGCGTGCCAAGTGGTCGGCGTCAATCACTTCCGGTTTCGGTTTTGGGCGCGCGTATTTTGAACGCAAGCTAGCACGCCGGCTGCGCCCCCCCCCCCCCCCTCTCTTTTTTTTTTTGCTCTTCGTGCAGAATCGGTTTATTATTTAGTAACAATGATTGCGAACGATCTCGTAAAGTCCCATCGAATCTGTGCCACGTACAATTTCACAAAGTAGACGCAAGATCTTTTGTGCAATGAGGAAATATTTATTTTGCTCTATTCGCGACTCCAGCAATTCATGCGACACCTAGCGGCGAGCGCCGCAAACCTCACATGGAGGTCGGAGCGGCGGAGCAGACGCTCCTTCCGTAGCCTTCGTACTGCGATCGGGTGCGCTTCTAGTACGATACGATGAAGCCACCACCTACGAAACTCCGCACTGCCGTGGAATTATGCTGCGTTTTGCAGTTTTGCGCCGAAGAGCCACATGGATTGCGAATCTTATCATAAGCTGCGACAACGGCAATAGTTGTGTTCTCAACATCTTGCTCGAGAAAGTTTTTTTTTTTTTTCAGACGAGGGTCGGTTTGTTTGTGTTGTTTGTGTGAAGAGAACGCGATCCTGTTGCTGGTACTACGTTTGTAGTAAAGCGCTACAGCGAACTTCAGAAAGTTTGCGTTGAGGTTGTTACTGCCATCGTGATAACGTTCACCGTATGCGTGCTGCAACATGCAGTTTCACGTGATAGCCGGCGTGGTAATGCAGTTTATGATGCGAATGTCGCCGCGGTACTCAAGCTTTCCTTGATTAAAGCTGTTATATCGGATACATGCGGGGCACAACATGGAACTACCGCGTATATGGTACATCAGCGAAAATCGGTACATCGGAGTTTCAGGTACTCCCGGGTAACGTCAGTAAATCATTCTATGTAAGCCCACGTACGCGCCAGCGTGCAAAATAACTATGGGGTGGCATAGCGGTACGCCTTCCTTGCGACCTGGACACGCTACCCGTGTAACTAGTGCAAATTAGTAGGCGCTTATCTGAAAGTGCGTAATTATCAAAGCAATTGTATCCCTTATCAGTGTATGACGGAAATTGGCAGTTCAGAGGTGAACACAGTTTTGGCCACATAAATTAAGTGCAGGATACGTCAATGATAGAATAACATGGAAAATTAATTAGATTCATAATGCAGTAGCTTAGTTAACATTAATTTACACAGAAACATTTGTTCTATTTCATTAGTTTACACAGCAGCCATAAGCGACATGTTAGTAGAAAGCGGGGATGAGTAATCAGTCATGGTCAGGCCACGCAGCACAAGCCATACCTGTACATGGTGTGCAAATGTGTTTTTATTGTAGTAAGCAGATCTCTCGGGGTTTCTTATTTATCGTTTTGTTCTCTACGAGAGAAACAATGCGCCAACTACTGCAATAACTACAGCTAAGCGAAGCAGCAGTCACGTTGCGCAAATCTTGAATGTAAAATAGATAACAGGAACGCAAAAGTAGCGGGAAAGGTTCGCCACAGATTCGTAGTGCATGCTCGCGAGAAAATGCAAAGCTTGATTTTAGGTTCGCTTGCTCTCTGGCCTGAAAAGAGCGTGCAGAGTTTGCGCCTTCGCCGAACCAACAACGATGAGAAAGTACATGCGCGCCGGCTGCGCATTTATCCGCATGTACAGCGGCAACAGCTGATCGAGCAAGTCGGTGCGCTGCTGCGGGCCATTCTAAATGTGCCAAACTGAGCAGGTTGTAAGATTTCGGCAATTCTGGCGAGGCCAGCGTGACGTATACATCCAACTTCGCCGGCCGCTGTCTCGCACGCTTGAAACGCCGGACTATCTATCCACGCCTTCACAGTGAATAAAAGCAGCAGAAACGTGCTTGTACTTTTCCGACAATCCGACAGTGCACGAGTACTTCGGTTCCACGACCAATGGGTTCAAGAATACATCGGTGATTTTCACCAGAATCTCGTGCGGGTCCGCTGTCACGCCAGATGTTTGCACACGCCGCGCCCATTTCAGCCTCATTACCCACTGTGCCTCTCTCAGATCGGCTAAAATGACTTGGTCGGCGTAAGCTATCCGCTTTCCTTCCACAAAACAGTGCAAACTGGCATCACACTGCATGAAAATCATCAAACTACAGTGTACTGTACATCCAACACAGCGGTTGCGGCGACGGAGTGACCTCCGTATAGCCGCCATGTTGCACAGTGTAGCCAGACGCGGCCAGTTTTCGCAGCGCCCCCTGCAGTTCATTTGGGTTGCGAATATAAAAGCTCGTTCCGCGCTTTTTGTGCGTTCATCCAACGTTGTGACCCCAGCAGGTAAGGCAGTAGTCCCTGTATGAAGCTCCACCGGAGGGCACCAGCTGAAAAAAAGTAAATTACAAGCATGTTACATTTACAAGCACGTAACAGCATGTTACAAGCATGTGCCATTTTGGTATATATGCATAGGAATACTGCTTGTAGAGCGAAACGTGCGAAAGCGATGAATGGGCGGCATTGCAAACACAAGCAATTCGCTTTTACATACATGGCGTAGAAAATACCCGACTCATCCCAAACAATACCATGGAATATGAAAACATCTGATTTCCAAGCGTTCCCCCATTTCCGGGCATTATTTCCTGCACTTTGGCAGCACATATACACGGGCGACTTCGCGTTTCCAAAACTTGACCTCGGGCGAAGCGACGGTACGCTACATACATAGAGACGTACACAACAGGCACTCAAGAGAAATACGTGAGTGCAATGCCCTTTTTCAGTCCGTTAGAAGACGGAATTTTCGAATGAAAAGTTTCTGATGTCTTCGTCGGCGTTTTCTTTAGCGCGTTCTGCCGGCGCCAGCAGCACAGCCCATGTTATCACTCTTGGCAATCGCCCATCGCGTTTTCAACAGGCGTGAGTACCGAAAGAAGGTATATGTTGTTGCGGAGCCACAAAAAACGTCACAGACTTGTCCCCCTAAGATTCATTACACGCCAAACTTACTTTATCACCACGGCCGAGCTGCTTATCGCTAACTGCGTCACAGCGCGCTGTGCGGCCAGCGTGCCTCAAAAGTACCCCAGAAAGTAACGAAATTACGTTTCAGTAATGTCTGGCGTCAGAGAAAGCGGCACAAACTTCTAGCAAGATGCACTAGACTACGCACCACGGCCGGCCGAGTTAGTTCTCGTTAACTGCGACACGGCGCCCTGTACGGCCAGTGTGGCTCAAAAACCGAGATAAGTTATCATAATCCCCTAGGAAGCGTCGGAAACATGTCTCAGCACGATTCATTAACTCAAATGAACTGCGCCAGGATGGCCGAGATGGTTTTTGCTAACTGCGTCTTAAGTCTCAGTCCCGTGCCATAAGCCTAATTCCGTCGTAGACTGCGGAACAAGATTTCTCACCTTGCCGTAGTCCAATAGTGCAGTGGTGTCTTGTTACCCCCCCCCCCCCCCCTCCCTCCCACGCTGCCTTACCGCTTTGTTGCTTTCGCGTGGGAGATAGTGGCAAGTTCCCCTTACGCCCGATTGCAAGATATGCCTTTTGTGCCGGAGCACAGCGTCGCCCCGCCTCCCTCCCTCCCTCCCTCCCTCCCATACCCCGACGGCCTTTCGCGCAACGGTCGCGTCTGCTTTCGGCTGTGCGTTCGCTCTCCGTGATAGCGCGCGCGTTTCCGTGATAGCGCGCCCACCTTACGCGCGCGCTTTTGCTCGCGCATGCGGCGCGCGGCGACGATTTTATCGCCCTTGGAATCTATACGGAACCTCACGGCGACGACGACGCCGACGGCAGAAATCCGGTTTAAGTGTCCATATAATTGCTATCGCAATAAAAAGGAGACAGACGGGTCGCCGCGCGCGAGTGCTCAAACGCACGCGCAGCCATCCTCGCTGGCTTCGGGGGAGTGTCTGGCGGATGACGCATGTATCTGGCGCGTCATTGACCTGTGGCTAGGTAAGGCAAGGAAAATAAGTCGCAAAGCTTAAGTTCATTTATACGCAAAACGTTTTAGTTTTCGCGGCAAAGAATTTAAAAAAATAAATCAATGCCTGTTAACTTAGATTCACTTTCTTTTTTTTTTCGATGCTCGCGGCAGGTAACGTTCGGTGTCAAAAGTATAGCGTGACGTATGGTGACGTGTTTCCTGTTGCCAGTTTTTGCCGAGTGTCGCCTCTTGTTGAATTTCTTTCTCTATGCCTGTAGCAGGGGGGTGAATCTTCCTATACCTCCCATTGGTTGTTTTATAGCAGACGCTCAGTTGACGCTAGCGCCAAGGCGCACTTCAGTTAGGCCCTAGCGGATGGATGACGGTACTACGGTGGCGAAAAAAAGAAAAAAAGAAACAGCGGCGCGATTTTTTACCCTCCCCCTTTCGCTATAGAATTTTTTTCTTCCTTTTTTTATGATAACGTTGTTCCGCTCTTTCTCCTTTCCCTCTTGACTTTCCTATTCCTCCTCGCAAGCCTCGCCTCACCCTCCCCTCATGCCAAGCGCAATGCTCTTTTTTTATTTCTTTAACTGTCCGCGGCGCGGGTTTTCTTTCTTTCTTTTTTTTTTTTTTTTTTTTTTTGTCGCGGGCGTTATCAGACGCACCACCGGACGGAAGTGCGTGCTCCGCGCTCCTCTCCTGTCCGGCCGTGCCATTCGTGGATTCGTGCTGCGTGCTTGCGCGCAGTGGATTCTTTTTACGTTTTCATACACGCAATCCCGTTCATTATTACGATCAAGCAAGCATGTGCCCAAATTATATTAAAAAATAATTGCACTTACAACACAACAGTTCTTTGGACTCACTTTATTGTGTTCGTTTGCGAAAACCAGAATTGGAGCAGACAGTGCAACACACTATAGAATGCAACAAAAGGCGGATGGTGTTCCATGTTCGCACATGTAAAACGTTTATTGTAATTGATCTAATGGCCAATGCGCAGAATAGCTTCTCACGGCCTGCTTCTCGCTCGGTCCATAAAATCCACCTCCGTGAAGGGCACAGAGCATATTCTGCGGTTGTTGACCTTGTCTCTGGGCAAACCTAAAGCCCCTCCATCCACGCGCCACCGCCGCTTCTGCTAAGTAGCGCCAACCTTTCATGTGTGCCGCTGTACCCTGATTCGTCGCTCAAACCAGTTCCGCTTCCGCAGTTTCCGCTTCCGGGGTTTCCGTTTCCGGTTTTTCTACTTCCGGGATTTCCGGTTCCTGAATTTTCGTTTGTTTCACGCTCGCACCCCTACGCAGCAGTGACGTCGCTTCCGTTAAAAACGGAAGCTGGGACTACGTAAGTTCCGCCTTACGCCGGAAACTGAGGGGGTGAGCGAGGGAGGAGTGTGGAGGAGGAGGGTAGGTTGGCGGTACTTAACCTGGCCGGCGAAAACGCGTATGGAGGGGCTTTAGGCAAACCCATTAGGTCCATCCTTCCAACGTATACGTTAAAAACGCTTCCATCCTGAAGAACAGTGAATATCATAAATTATAACATCGCAGTTGGAACATACAAACAGAACTCGTTTCGCATCGCGGCAGAGTACAGATTTGTACCTTAATTCTCAGAAACGCATTTTTAAACGATTGCGACCAATTAGATAGAAATAAGGCAAAGCGG
>NC_051164.1:72317503-72357566 GCF_013339745.2 Dermacentor silvarum | reverse complement strand
GGCATCGCTTTTACAAAATCATTTGCTTTAAGCATCGAAAGCGAAGTTAATGCTGCGTGTGACCAGCTGCTGCAGCGAGGAACCTATTGAACACGTTTTTTGCCATTGTCCCCGATACAGCGCACACAGGCATTATGACTCACGACCCCGCTGGCCCTTCTTGAAACCGGCTCCTCTCGGAGCACAGTCCTGGAACGCCGGCCTCCTGTACGGTAGTCACACCGCAAGTCGGTCAAGGCGCTCTTGAAGTTTTTGCGTTAGGGTGGCCTATTAACGAGACTACTGTTCTCACGGACGTCCTCCACCGCTTATTTATTTTTTTGAGCGTTTTTGTTTTGAAGCGTCGGCGACTCAACACTTTTCACCTTGAGAGCTTAAGGTTAAACGACAAGAGAGCATTAAGGCGCGTTTATAGTCCGACATTATCGTTGCTCACACTTTGTCTTGCATTATTTACAAACTTATTCCTCGGATGTTTGAGTATGACAGCCCACAAACAAATATCATGAAACAAAACGCAGGCAGCGCATGCCTTTTATGTTAAAAGTTCTCAAACTAAATATTAAAAGTGCGAAACAAAAAATTGACAGTCACTTTAGCATACGCCAAAGAGGGTGAAGGCGAAAGCATCCGCGCTGAAGTGACATTTATTAAAATTACTTGACATTCTCATTCGAATGCATTGTTACTTTTGAAGCGAAGGGTTCATTACGCTACCTCGGGCAACCGTCGGCGACTCAACAGTTTTCACCTTGAGAGCTAGAGGTCACACCACAAGAGATCATTAAGGCGCGTTAATAGTCCGACCATAGCCTCCTCCGACGTTGTTGTTATCGCCAACGTGACATAACGTGTGCGCGCGTTCACGCTACGTCGGACTATATTTAGGCCTTTACGGAGCCCTGAAAGTAGGCATTGCCGCCGTTGCCCGAGTAGAGTTAGGCCCGGCTACGAGTTGCAACCAAGTCTCACTACTTTACTGGTCACCGCAGTGTCTTCACAGGCATAAAAAATGATGAATGAACACTGTATTCATTGCAAACATGTCTGTATATCATTGCGAAATCACACCTCGGCCACAGCTCGACAATGTCCCTAGCCAGGGCAGTGAAGCTTTCGCTATCAACCAGGCTTAACCAAAGCTAAACCAAACCAATTTTTATGTCTCCGCTGTTCCTTCCCCATTATCATTCCTCCAGTGTAGGGTAGCAAACCAGAATCTCTTCCGGTTAAACTCCTTGCCTGTCCCACCCGTTTCTCACTCCACCTCTCACGGAAAAAGGATGGTGACACGAAAGCTTGAGGTTCTATTCTGGACACCGACAAACGCCGCCATGATCTCCAACAAAACTTAATTCATCAACAGTTCTGACTATTCCAAGAAGTGTGATTCATTATGACATCCGATATTTTCTATGCGGGATAGAATGACATGGCCACTTCTATAAGCGTTTGCCTCACGCATGAATGCGTCAGGTGCTATCTACCACAGAAACGACAGGACAAAGCCGGCTTGTGCCCGCCATGGGTAGTATGTTCTTTCATTTTTTTTTCGTTTTCGTCATTTTGCAAAACCAGGGGCGATCACTTACGGAGATAATCTCCCTTTTACGATATTTTGCCAGACTCGGCACCGGACTTCTTGAAGTATACGGCTGACCGCGTTTTTGCCATGCACTTCGCGAAGATAGCCCGCTTGGCACAGCACCAGAAACTCTCTCGGCCGTATACGCGCACAGTTCCGGTGTGAGGGCCTCCGAAAGTGATCCCCCGAGAAGTGATCGCCTCAGATGTTGCTCCCGAACCACTGGCCTTCTGCGCCTCGATGATATTTGAGTATAACTTGAAGCAGCCCAAAGAGGAGGACCGGAACCGAAAACAAACACACAAGGCAGGCTCCGAAGTTGTTGCTACAATGTTATTTATTCGCCTACGTAGTCCCATATACACCACCGCTAGCTGAAACTCAAAGGCGGTGCCTTGCTATTTTCTGGTAAGATTATGGGCAGTAATAGAAACAACGCAAACGCACGCGAGAAACACGAATATAGCGCCATCGCTCAACAGTGAATCATTCTGGAAAAGGTGAGTATAAATACCGTGTGTCATCAGAGGGGGAAAACAAAACGATGGAACAACGCGCAAAATTGTGGGTTGTGCAGTTGGACTAATTCGGTCATTCACTTCATGATACGACGATTCCTGACGTGACAGCACAACCGAACTCATGCGATGCTAACGCATGACAAACCCAGCCGCCATGTGTATTTTATGGCAGGGATTTAGTGGTGTTAGTTTGCAGGCATAAAATGGAATCAGTTGGCGCAAGACAGGGGTAATTGGAAATCGCTGGTAGAGAACATAAATACGCTTATGGTGATGACTCATTTTTGTTTTCGCGGAGATGACTTCTATTTTTAATTCCTCAAGTTCTTTAAGGTTGCTTTCGGCGCAGACTCTATGAGCTGCTATGAATAACCAGAGGAACTGACGTGGTCAGTTTGGGCAAGAACTAACAAAAGCGACAAATACTCGTCAAGAACGAAGACATGCCGGTTGGTTTTGTTATGCGTAAGCGTGGAACAAGTTGCTCTATAGCAGAACGAGTGATGGCTATCTCAATGATGACAGGATTATATTTGTCCTTTCTTTAATTATTTTGCTGAAGATACCGCTATGTTCAGGAGCATGTCTTGCATTTGTCCATTTTTACAATATAGGAATATTTATATTGTATCATAAACTAGCAAACCGGTAACGTCTTCATGAACAGCTTTAAAATGGCGACACAGTCGTAACATTTCGACGAATAGAGAGCCCGTATTGCATTACCATCAGGATAACTGTAGTGCATCCTGTCAACCGCTCAAATTTATACAACAAAATTTCTTCTTTCCAATATCCCAAGACGTGAAAGGCACAACCAGACTCTTGTTTCATTCCTCTGGAACATTTCTACGCGTTCGATTGTCCCTTTTAAAGCGAAAGCTTCCCTAGCCTAGAAAAAATGAAATTATGAGGTTTTACGTGCCAAAACCACGATATGATTATGAGGCACGCCGTAGTGGGGGACTCCGGAAATTTGGACCACCTGGGGTTCTTTAACGTGCACCCAAATCTAAGTACACGGGTGTTTTCGCATTTCGCCCCATCGAAATGCGGCCGCCGTGGCCGGGATTCGATCCCGCGACCTCGTGCTCAGCAGCCCAACACTATAGCCACTGAGCAACCACGGCGGGTTTTACTAGCCTAGTCGAGCCGAGTTTCGCCGTCGCCAGCAATTTGACCTTCATTTGACCGCAGCTGCGCCGTAGCCTTGGCAACGCATCACGCGACTCGCCGCGCCGAGCTTCGCCGCCGCCGGCTTGGCGTATGCGCTCTCCGCAGGTGGGTCGCCACCTGACCACGTCACTCGCCACGCGCCTGGCTAAAAGGGACACCGCGCTCGCCATGGATGAGAGCGAGGGCGGGCCGTCTTCTCTGAGCGTTGCGCGGGAGCGGGAGGTTTTGAGCCGTCGTCGGCAAGCGGCGTCTGACCACCCCGCAGATATCGCCCGCCGAGCTGCTTCACTGGAGAGGGTCAGGAATGCCAAGCGCGCGACACTAGCGTCGGAAACTGAGGAAGAGCAAGCCTTTCGGCTCGCAATACGCTTGGACTTGTCGGTTTATAATTTATACCTGGCTTAACGATGAATGTGTACCTAAGTATAATGATCACAGCTAAATCAAAGGTTAGCCAAGTGAAACCAAGACTTAGCCAGGCTAAACCAAGATTTCGCTTTGCATATTCAGGGTTAGCTGGGCTAAGCCACAGCCATTTGTTTTTTCTTTTGCAACTACTATCGCTTGACTTCGCTCCTCCTAAGAATAATGAGTCATGAATTAAGTAACATAAAGTAGTTTTTCGCGTAGCAAGACGAAAAAGCAGAAATATAACACACGTGCTGACCAGCATTTGATGGTCTTGCTCAGAACAGTGCACAATAAATGTTATTCTCTTGTAAAAATAACACCGGCTGATGAAAAGTAGAAAACTACCAACAGTCAATCCATGGCTTAGAGTAGAATTTTGTTCCTTGCATTGCCACGCTGTTGTGAACCCTGCAATGAACTAGTCGGCCCAAATTCACACTCCCAAATGTCTGATGCATTACAGACAAAAAAAATATGCAGATAGAATGCACTTGTTGGAATCTATGTGAAGCGAAGCTTAAGAGAAGCGGTTAAGTAAATGCTGTACATATCCTCCGAAGAGTCCTTGTGCAATACATTGCACATTGCCTTAAACTTTTTTTGGAAGTTCACTCGGTAGTGATTACGCAATATATTCATTCTCGGTATGAAGCACGGTGTTGTGTAACTGTAAAGAAGTGGTTTACTCGTATTCTTGTCATCCGCATTCGAAAAATTTGACACTCAATTGACATATAAATCTATGTCGTCCCAGACAGCTGTAAGCAACCTCGAGGTCTGTTTCGAAATCACTGAAATACGTGAAAATACCGGATGCGGCAGCAACGTGGCAATGTGCTACACCTAGTTAAATCTACATCTCTGCGTTTGAGGAATGAAGTGCTGTTTGTAAACATAGCAAAGATGAGGAAATGATGGAGATTGCGGAGACATGGAGACGCAGCTGTTCGTATCTAACCGTGGTATTTAAATTTTAAGAACTGTTTTTCAAGTTCATAACACAACAGTAGACAATAAAAACCACCTCGAAGAGCGATTATATCCCAGAGGTGTGTTCGGGTCTCGGGAGGATATAACGAGGAAGGATAAAATTGTGCTTACTTTCGTCTTGTGCAGTGTTTAATCACGTACAATGTATATGCACCGCAATGGTCACAATTTCAATATCGTGCAATTTTTTTATGTTTATAGAGTACGCCGTTCACAAGCTAAGGCTAAATTCAAATACCAAAGCAGGCGGCTGGGCAGTATCAGAAATCTCCGCTGCGTTATCACGTGGACAAAGGCGACTTATGATGGCTGTCGATGCAAGAATGACGATGACAGGTGCATGCACAGAAAATTATGGGGTTTTACGTGCCAAAACCACCATCTGATTATGAGAGTGGGGGACTCCGGAATAATTTGGACCACATTGGGTTCCTTAACGTGCACCTGAATCTAAAGTACACGGATGTTTTCGCATTTCGCCACAGCGAAATGCGGCCGCGTGGCCGGGATTCGATCCCGCGACCTCGTGCTTAGCAGCCCAACACCATAGCCACTAAGCAACCGCGGCGGGTGGGGTATGTACAGAGAAGTGTGAGACATGTCTACATACATATAGTATTGTGTACCTCTGGCGTCGCAGTGACACATAAGCATTCTGCAGGATTGGCCAAGAATCGACACAACCCCATTGGAACATGCCGAATGGCTAATTGAAAGAAAATAAAGTGCACTGAAGAATCAGTTGATCGTAATCTGCTAATTCATTAGAACGCCTGTGTCCTTCAGAGATACTTATGGGCTGTTACTATGTGTTAAGATTTTCCTCATTTTGTACTACGCCGAACAAAGGTACGCACTAGCACTACTTTGCCGGTCAGCATACAGGGGCCATACAATCGTGTTTGCTCGTAATTCCACTCGACGCACATAACTTTCGCATATATAAACAAATCTAAACAATTACTCAAGCTGTGGATTGCTTCTACTTCACGTGATGGTTACGCCTCCACTGTGCGGGTAGCCGTCTGCATGCCTACCTATCTCGCACCCTAAGGTGAAGCTCCGCACCGTGTTACCACTCACAAGCTTTCTGGATTTCAAGTGCCTTCAAACCCCTTGCTACGGCTACAGCTGCCATCTAGCCTTTCCCGCAGCGAAACAGTTTTGCTGTGCCGCTCGTGGCTGGGAGTTACTCCTACAGTATGGGAATGGCCGAGAGTCACATGTGCGACTCCTGTAGGTGTGACGAAACCATCGAGCACCTATTGTGTATCTGTCCTCGGTATAACGCACAGCTTCGCTCTACGGAAAACTTTAAACCGACTGGACTCCAGACAATTCTCTCAAAGACACTCGGACTGTGGCCACATCAGTCACTGGCACAAAAAAGCGAATAGTGCACTAGTGCAGTACTTGAAGTGCACCTGTTTGAGAAATCACTTGTATTGCCCCTGTGCATCCTCCCACGTGCACTAAGAGCACACTCTTTTATTCTTTCTATTCTCCCTTTCCCTTAACCCTAGTGTAGGGTAGCAAACCGGACGCTGGTCCCGTTGACCTCCCTGCCTTTGCGCTCCTTGCTTTCTCTACTATACTACCAACTTTAGTATAACTTGAAGCAGTGCGAAGAAGACACAACAGGAGGACCGCGGACAATGTAACAGGACAATGTAACTAACGTCGCTCGTCCTGTTGAGTTTCTTTTCAATTCTCCTCGTCGTCTTCGCGCTGCTTCAAGTTATATTCAAGATAAGCAAACTCACCGAAACCAAGTTGTTGTTACTCAACCTCTTAGTGCAAGGCGTTTAAGTTGTGCATGCGTGTGCGCGTCAGAGGAAGAGAGAGGAGCACATGATGATGTGAGGCGTTTAATGGGCAAGGGCCAGCTATGGCCAAAGAGCACCATGACAAATGGTAATGAATTCTTTATGTATTATGAATGAAGTGATTAAATTGAGTTACAAATGTAAAAGTAATGTGGCTGAGAAGAGGCCTGTAAACTGCGTAAAATATAATGATAATTATTCATGACAAAGTAAAAGGTGCATAAATGTTTCACTACGATAAAGCCTCCACAGTGCTCTTGAAGTAGAGAGCTCAGAGGCATGTTCTATAAAGACTAATGTCACTGCAGCTACAGCCTCGAAGGCGAGGCTGTGCTACACATGGACCCGGCCAAATAATTTCTATGACATTAACTTCACCTAAAAAGCTAAAAACTGTTCTCAAGTTAAAAAGCGGTTCGTTGCTTAGAAAGAATGCTGGGTGAAGTGGAATATGCTGGCGATATGCAGAATGAAAATACTTTTTACGCTCCCTTTCTACTTCCCCTGCACTGAATAAGGACATGGAGAACTGTAAGCCTGTCGCCACACTTTCGACATGACGGAGGATCACTTCCAGTCAGTAGGTAAGAGTGGGTGCCGAAGGTGTGACCTATTCTTAATCGACAAAGGAGCACTTCTTTGTATAGTGGTGTTTTCTCCGATATCCAGTGCCCTAATTTTGGTTTGATTAAGCGCCGTTTATTGGATACCACTGTTTCTGCCAGTGTTTCTTCAGCCTATGCCGCAAGTATGCTTTAATGTCTGTGGCTGGGATGGGTATGCTTATGTCAGTGTCGCTAAAAGCTACTGAGGTAGCGTTCTCGTCAGCATCTTTGTTACCTTTTATGCCACTGTGTCCAGGTACCCAGCATAGGATGATGACTTGTTTCCCTATATAAGCTGAGCATAGCAATGCAAAGAGTTCTTTAAAGACAGTGTTTTTATGTTTTCGCAAGCTCATTAGGGCTCTGAATACGCTCAATGAATCCGTGAATACAATAGCCCTAGTGATATTCGTTTGCGTTATGTGTTTTACTGCTGAGAGGATCGCGTATGCTTCGGCCGTAAGAATACTGGTATATGGATTAAGTGCACCGGATAGTAAAAACGATGGTCCTAGAGCTGTGTAAGCAACACCAGCAGGAGACTTCGAAGCGTCTGTATAAAATTCAGCACAGGAATACTTCTCCTGAAGGTCAAGGAAATGTGAATGTATATGTGCCTCAGGTGCTCGTTTTGATATTTCTACGAAGGAGATGTCACATTCGATAGTCTGCCACTCCCAAGGCGGTGGAAGCCGAGTAGGAGCCATTAGGACATTCTCTAGAAGGGGGACGTCTGTTTCTTCTGACAGTGCTTCCAACCGGAGATACAAAGGAGGCCTAGTGGTTGGGCGGTTACGGAACAGCCTGGCCGTGGACAAATCGCAAATAGGTGAATGGCATGGATGATGTACATCTGATTTCACCTTCAGGGCGTATGAGAGACTTAAATAAGTCCTTTGGTAATGTAGAGACTATTCGTTGGATTCAACGTACAGGCTTTCCACAGGACTAGTCCTGAACGCACCTGTAGCAAGACGGATACCCAGGTGGTGGACGGAATCCAGCATCTTCAGAGCACTAGGCGTAGCAGAGTTATAGACAGTGGCTCCATAGTCAAGTCGTGACCGTATGAGACTTTTGTACAAGTTCAAGAGGCACCTTCTGTCACTTCCCCAAGATGTGCGGGACAAGAGCTTGAGCAGATTCATTGTCTTCAGGCACTTCGCTTTCAGATATTTCAAGTGTGGGACAAAAGTTAATTTTGAGTCTAAAATGAGGCCTAAAAGTTTATGTTCATGGCTAACGGATAGCCGTTCTCCATTGAGCTCAATAACGGGATCCGGTATTACACCTCTCTTCGTCGAGAAGAGGATGCATGTGCTTTTTGGGGGGTTTAGTTTAAAACCGTTTTCGTCTGCCCACTTGGACAATCTATTCAAACCAAGTTGTACTTGTCGCTCACAGATACTAAGATTACACGATTTGTAACCTATTTGGATGTCATCCACATATACAGAATAAAACATTGTACGTGGTATGATAGTATGGAGCGAGTTCATTTTTACAACAAATAGAGTACACCTGAGCACTCCACCCTGTGGCACGCCAGTCTCCTGAGTAAATGGACGAGACAGGACATTACCAATCCGAACACGGAATGTGCGGTTCGAGAGATAACTTTGAATTACGCTCAGAAAGTTTTCTCCGACGCCCATTTCTGCCAGATCACGAAGTATTCCGAAACGCCAAGTGGTATCATATGCTTGCTCCCATATCTAAAAATACCGATAAGAAAAACTGCTTGTGCACAAAGGCATCATGGATATTTGTTTCGATGCGGACAAGGTGATCTATTGTGCATCTACCTTCCCTGAAGCCGCACTGCAAGGGGTCTAGTGTTTTGTTGCTTTCAAGAAAATGGATCAGGCGCCGGTTAGTAATTTTCTCAAAAAGTTTGCATAGGCAACTTGTTAGAGCTATAGGCCTGTAACTGCTGACCGAAGTTGGGTCCTTGCCCTCTTTGAGAATAGGAATTATTATTGCCTCCTTCCAGGCGGACGGAATATAGCTGGCAGAGAATCTGGCGTTGAAAAGTGACAGGAGAGTTTTGTGTGCATCGGGGTGTCAGTGTTTGATCATCTCGTAAACTATTCGATCGTTTCCAGGGGCCGATTTATTACAGCAATTTAGTGCAGCTTGGAATTCCACCATGTTAATGGTACGGTTGTAAGATTCATTTCTTTTCCTTTCCGATCCAGAGGCAGTCTCTCCGCTTGTTGCTGGTATCTAAGGAATGTATCTGAGTAATGGGATGAACTAGAAATGTACTCAAAATGTTCCCCTAGAGAATCAGCTTGGGCCTCAAGAGTGTCTCCTTCTGTATTCACTAATGGTAGAGGATGAGTTTCACGGCCTTTTATCTTGTTTACCCTAGTCCAGGCTTTTCTTTCATCTGTATAAGAATTTATGCTAGAGATGAATCTCTGCCAGCATTCCCTTTTGGCACGGCGGCGCGTTCTTCTTCCTTCCGACTTTATTTTCTTGAAGCTGATAAGGTTATCTGTAGTCGGAGAGTCGCGGAGGTGATTCCAAGCCTTATTTTGTTTCTTTCGCGCTTCCCTACATTGATCGTTCCACCAGGGAACACGTCGTTTGGAAGGCGATCCATTTCTTTCGGGGATACATAGTGACGCCGCATCAACAATAAACGCTGTCAAATACGCCACTGCATCATCGATAGGAAGTGTAGAGATGTCATGCCAGTTCATGCGCGTGAGTTCTTAATAACGCTTCCAGTCGGTTGACTCAACTTTCCAATGGGGGACCCGTGGAGAGCACTCATCTGCTTTTGTTAATTATATGACAATGGGAAAATGGTCGCTCCCATATGGATTCTTAATCACGTTCCACTCTAGGTATGGTACTGGGTGTACTAGATGCAATACTTAAATCGATAGATGAATAAGTTTTGTTTGCCAAGCTGTAAAATGTAGGCTCTTTCTAATTTAGTAGGCATGCATCTGTAGAGAGGAGGAATCTTTCTACTAGGCGCCCTCTAGCATCACAGCGACAATCTCCCCAAAGGGTGTGGTGTGCATTAAAATCGCCCACGACAATATAAGGCTCGGGCAGTTCATAGATAAAGCGGTGAAATTCTGTTTTTGACAGGTGGTAGTTCGGGGGGATGTATAAAGAGGCTCTGACCTTTATGCGCCGTGCATTCGCCGCTCAGTTTCCGTTGAAGCGATAGACCGCACGTACCTTCGCCGCTGCGGCGTATATATGCGCTTGCTGCCAGCGTTTTGACAGTCGTTGTCTGCAGTCATTTAGTGTGATCTATTCATGTTTGTTTGTGCGCGCTCACACCACGCTTGTTCAATCAGTTAGTACCCAGTGAACCATTAATGTACCATAGATGTTCATAGAACATCATGTTTGAGACATTGGACACATCCTATAGATATCTATATTTATCCAAACAACATTACAAATACGTACCATGGATAATCTAAGTCCCATCCAGATCACGTTGCTCTAACGTTGAAAGGATGTCGCAGCTGGACATAAGTAACCTCTAATAGATGTTCTTTTTGGGGATGCAGGAGGTCCATAGAACATCTAGTGGATATTTCCTGCTGACGCTATACTGAGCTGCATACCTGCGAGTGCCACAGCAGATGTACTATTGAATACAAATGAAATGGGAACAGCAGAGTGTGTGGCCAAAACGTAACTAAAAGCACAGTCTGCGGCGTCGGCCAGCGATCATTTTACACGCATGTGGTTACATGTACAACCACATGTACCACATGTACATGCATATGGTTTCGATGCGGAGTGCGGGGCTGCTTGTCCTAGTGCGTATTACGTCACCTGTATTTTGTTTGAAGCTTGTATTCTCACCCCACTATTGCAGTGCCATTCCTATCTGTGATTACTTTTTAGGTGGCTAGCACTGTTGTTGCGCATCCAATGCAATACATTTTTTGTGCTATTCAAATTACGATTAGACACTGTCAGCTTTGATGGTGGTAACAAAAGCAAAGCAATGCACGTTAGCAAGCTGGGTAGCATGCCAGCTATATCACACTACAGATGTAGCGATGGTGCTAGTCACCATAACACTGTACTGCCAGGTGGGTATGGCACTGTCGAGGAGAGATGAGAAAACAACTTTCGGACAAAATACGGGTGACGTTTATCGCAATAGGGCGAGCTGCGCTGCACTCTTCCTCGAGAACTACATCCCCACGCACGTGCACAACGACTGGCCGACGACATGCACAGTATACCTTTAGTTATGCTTCGGCCACACACTCCGCTGTTCGCATTTAATTTGTCCTCGATGGTACATCTGCTGAGGCACACTAATGGCACAGTTACCCCCATTGTCGGCATGTAGCTGGTGACTTTGCTTGAAATGTTTTGTTAACGTGTAAACGTGTGAATGTGAAAATATAAATTGCAACACTTATTAAGGTGAAATCCTTAGATGGCTCGATGGTCGAAAAATCCGATGTCCAGCGTTGCAGCACCAAAATTTAATGGCACCAAAATTGGGGATTGAACCTTCGACCTTTGGTGTTAATTAGGTCGAAGCAAATTAAGACATAGTTCATCAAGATAGAGTTAATTGAGGCACTCTAACCCACGGCCTTTGTTGGGAGTCAAAACCACTTGGAGAGATGGGCGAATCGGCCACATCTCCAAATTATCTCCAAGTTGGATTCCAATTGACATGGTGAAGGTAGAGTCGAACCCACTACCTTGGGTGTTCATTAGAGCGAAGTTACTTAAGGCAAGTTAATTAGGGCAGAGTTAATTAAGGCACTCGAACACTCGATCTTTGGTGGAAGTCAAACTCATGACTTTTGGTGTTAATTAAGGCAAAGTTAATTAAGATACAATTAAGGCACTCAAACCCTCGACCTTTGGTGGGAGTAGAGCCCGCAACCATTGGTGTTAATTATGACGAAGTTAATTAAGGCACTCGAGCCCACAACTTTGGTAGGAGAAAACAATAGAAGTAACAACGCATGCGAATGAGAATGACAAATAATTTAATTAATGCTTCGTGAGTGCGCAGGCTTCTGCCTTCATCCTCTTCAGTGTTCGCTAAAGTGACTGTCAACTTTTATATATAGTTCTAGCGCTCATCAAAATGCGAAAACTGTGCTAACAAAACCGTAAATCCGCATTTTGATCATTATGCATCATTACAAATCCTGCAATGGATAAATGAAAAATAGTGAGTTCAGTAATCACTAGGTAAAGCACACCAGTGAAACTCACAATGTCATACCAATGTTACTTTTTTATTTATACAACTGATAAAGCTTTATTACAAAAATGATCGGCCCCCAGCCACGCACATGTATGAAATTATTCATTACATGTTCCCGCTGTATACAAACAGGTTAAACGCGGATCTAAAAAAAAACGTAATCAAAAACAGATTCTTGAAAATTAAACTTCATTAAAACACAAGTAACGAGTAGGCACAAAATGACTAGTAGGCACAGTGACACAATTATAATTAAAAAGAATAAAACTGATTAGTAAGAGGTAGTATAACATACTAATTAATGACCAAAAGCGCATGGCCTGCTTGCCAGCACTTGCTTCTGGGGCCACCGGATTCAAGATAGAAAGCCAGTACTTTCTAGCTGCATTGAAAAATATATGGTAAAATAAATTCCACGCAAGCAGAATCCAGAGATGGAATGTTCATCTTGATAGGCAACTTGGTCAGGCAGCTTCTCAGATCACAAAAGTGCCAATAACATAATGCTGCCAGAGACTTAGAGATAGGCATTGCAAATGAGAAACATCCCTGACACTTGAAGAGGAACGCAGGAAACCAAGCGATACAAACATGTGCGAAAATTAACCATCAAAACATTGCCTCCCGAGTATTCCCGTAAGCGCTCCGCAAGGCGAACAAACGTACCACAAATAGCAGTCAGAAGCACAGCTCGAAATTTCAGCACGCAACTGTACAGTTCTGCCTAGTATACACGTACTTGGGCCATGGTCAACCGCACAAAAGTCGAAAAGACACAAATAAAGCACACGCTGCTCACGCCCGGAATATTGCTGCGCACTTGCATCGAGGCGCGTGTTGCTAAATTGATATCAGTGGCGATGCGAAGTCAGAGCTATTGCGAGTTCAAGCTGGTTCAAGCTTCTTTTTTTCTTTATAAATTGTCGTATTACATCAGCAAGTTAAAGGTTACGTATTTTCAACAGTGTACTAATAGATATAACTGAAAAATAAAGCATCTTTCTATGAGAAAGAAAATGACGTAACCGAGACCGAAAGCATAGCGAAAAAAATGGCGAAAGTATTGGCTTTTGCGCGCGGTGTCCGGCAGCAACGTTACTAGACCTCCAACAGTGCGAGCAAAGGTCGTGCTAAATTTCAAAATAATTAATTAAATGCTTTTGCTCTCCTAGCTTCCCATTGTTATGCATTAGAGACAATTTGCTTGTATTTCTGCGGCATAGTGCTTGCATCTACTCATAACGCACTATGTACGATCAATGCACGAGAGCTTTGAATGTGCAAGAGATGTCCAAATCATAAGGACATTCGACGTCCTCTGGATGACCTTTGACTGCCACGTACCACTCGAACGTACGATAGATGTAAACTGGACGTCGTTAAATGTCTTGGATATTTGGTCTTTTGTGGTACATCCAATGGATATTTGTGGTTCACTGGGTAATAGTCGGGCCACATTTTCCAACGCACGCTACACATGCAATGCTGCCCGGGTCGGCAGTGCAGCGCTACAGGTGTGTCCCTTCGCACGCGCTGCCCACGCGAAGCGCTTCTCATCTACACCACCGTTTCACACGCGCCTCCTCGTGGTCATCGTGGTCATGTCGGTCTACTTACGCCGCAGCACACCTGCTTACTTAATCAGCTCATGTTTGCTACAATTCATATTGCTACCAAAGCCGCTCACCTTACTTCGTATGACATTGCTGTGTTGCTATCGCATTCACTGCTTCGCCCTTAGGGCGAAACTGTGACATTTTTTAGGAGTTCCTTAATGTCATCTAGATTGTGGAGTAAACCCCTAACATTCCACTGTACTATCTGTGTATCCATTTTATATGTGTTTTGTGCTGTGTCTAAGAGATAAATTAGGCTAGCTCACGAGGCCTTCCCAGGCCCCGTGATGGGGTTTTGCCTTTCTTCCCGGCGCGCTAGACGGAGCTGCGCCGTTCTTTGGGCGTCTGAGACGCCGGTGTTTTGTTTGTTGTATCCATCACCTCGTCTGAGGCGGTGGATAGTGCCCGCTCAGCGGGCACGTTTGCGTGGGTTTCGGGCCTATCTGCACGGGCAGTGGCCCTGGGTCCGGCAGACCCGCGGGTCTGCTGGCCCTCCTTGGCAGGGGGCGGAACAGCACTGGCTGCTCCAGCCAGGGGGGCTGATGGCGTGACCACCGTCACACTCCGTGTTACTTTGGCGGCCGCCGAATGATGTGACGTGCCCCCCCCCCCCCCCCCCCCGGCGCGCCACATCGGTGTACTGGTTGTTCGTCGAGAAACGTTTACGTGCCACTTGGAATGATAGGTTGAATTTGATTTCGATGATTTGCTTTTTTTTTCACGATGGACACGAACGGGAGTACGCTGGGTGATCTCCGTCACAGTTAGAACAGTGGGTGGTGAACGTACAGGTATCAGACGAGTGCTCATTGGATGCACATTTTGCACAGGTGGTGCGCCCTCGGTAGCTTTGCGAACCATGCCCGAACCGCTGACGCTTGAAGCATCGGCGCGGATTCGGGATGTATGGCCGTGCACGGAGTTTGCAGTATCCAGTTTCTATTGAGTCTGGGAGGTTACTCTTTCCAAAGGTTATGATTACATGTTTTATGGAGATTTGCTTGTCATCGCGCCTGATGGTTATTCTTTGGACCTTTACTACATTCTGATCTCGCCACCCCTCGAGTAGCTCGCTCTCACTAAGATCGATTAGGTCATCTTCAGAGATGACACCGCGGACAGTGTTAAATGATCTGTGTGGGCCCACTGACACAGGAATGTCTCCAAAAGTAATGAGTTTTGATAATTTGCTGTACTGGGTCTTGTCACGAGCTTCAAGAAGAAGGTTGCCGCTTCCCATCTTAGTTACTTTGTAGCCTGGACCTAGTGATTCTGTCAAAAATTTTGAGACAACAAAAGTAGATATTGTGCGGACTGTCTTGGTTTCCTGCTGACTGTGAATTACATGATACTTTGGGAAGATGTCTTTTGGCTGCATGAAGAAATCGAAGGTTTCATCGGTGCGCCCCCTCTTGAGGGAGCGATCAGGGAGTGAAGGGAAATTAGATTCCATGAAAATATTGCTATATTCGGCAGGGATGGCCGCCACCCACCATGGAGCCCAACTAGGGACAAACAAGCACAGGACAAACTATTCAGTTCTGTGCACGCCAACAGTACATCCCCACTATAACCAAATACCTATACGCAAGGCGGGATATAATGCACAAGGTTAACCCTTGCTGTCCATGAAGTCGGAAGAAAAAGGAAAATAAAGAGAGGACAGGAAAGATTGAAAGTGAAAGAGAAAGACAAAGATTGGAGAGAAGGACAGGAAAAGGCAACTACCGATTTCCCCCGGGTGGGTCAGTCCGAGGGTGCCGTCTACGCGAAGCGGTGGCCAAAGAGGTGTGTTGCCTCCACCGAGGGGCCATAAAGGTCCAACACCCGGTTTTGACTCAACCCCCAGGATCCCCTTTTCCCCAGACACGGCTGAGCCGCGCACAGCAACACGCGGGAGGGGCCAACTCCCATGTGCTCGGGTACGTGGTGTCGCAACACTCCAAACGCCTGCTGACGCAGACGCCCCTGCGGGCCAGAGAGAGGAGCACAAATTGAGAAGACAATGGCTCAGCGACTACCACACATTGTGAAGCATGACAACGGCGTTGAAGTGCGACAAAACATGGCGAGGACGTCGCGGTGACAGTGAGAGCATGAACACTGCGATGATGTCACGAAGACGACCGCGGCAAGACGACGACACGGCCGCAATGGTGATGACGACAGCGACAAAGCTTTACTATGTCGGCAACATGATATCAATTACATAAACACTACAATGGTGGGACGAAGACAGCACAATGAGGACGACAAAGGTACGGAAACGACGGTGACGATGTGTCGACAATGACGAGTTGTGATGATGTGGATAGTGGCGTGTGGCGGTGACAAGAAGAGAATTGGTGATGGTGATTGCGCAGGAAGACCACGTGCCACGGACGAGGAAGCGCGTGAGAACGCGAGGGCGTGAGAGCACGAGAGTGTGAGAGCGAGCGGCAGCCTCGAACGTCAGCTCGCAGAACGACGGTTCAAGGCTCGGGTGCTGGCGACCGGAAGTCCTGCTACCGTGCGAACCCGGGTGGAGACCCCGCTCGTGGCTGGGGTCTCCTACGCACCAGCGTCCTGCTGCTCTAGCGGCCTGGTGCAGTACTTCCTGATGGGGACCGGGACTCCTGAGCTACCTACCTGCTGACCGAACCCAATGACTGGCGACCGGATGTCCTGCTACCTTGCGGATCCTGGTCAGAGGTCCCGCTCGTGGCTGGGCTCTCCTGTGCATCCAGCGGCCTGCTGTTCTAGCGGCCTGGTGCAGTACTTCCTGCTGGGGACCGGGACTCCTGAGCTACCTGCCTGCTGTTGGGGCTCGCGTTGATGTCCGGTTCCATCCTACCGCGATCCGCCAGTTGTTGGGGCGCCGGTTACTACAACCTCGACCGGCATCACTTCTAGGTAGCGTAGCGCTGCAGGCAGGCTGCAGGCGGCCGGTAGATCATGGCGACCAGGCAGGGCGAGACGATTTTAAGTGCGAAACTTGCACGGTTTATTTCATGTTGAAGGATTGCAAAGACGAGAATGAATATGAATGAGAATAAATAAATGGCGGGGCCGCTTAAATAGGCCTTCTAACAATGAGGCGGGATTTCGCTCAAGTCACGTGACAGGCAAGTCCAGTTGGGGGGGGGGGGATGCGGCAGCAGCTCCCTCTCGCCTAGGCGACGTTTCCCCGGCTTGCCTCCGCTGGCGGCAACCCGAGGCTCCTGAAGACGTTATTCGTGGAAGGCGGGCCTATTCGCCCCCCCCCCCCCCACGCACATGTACACAAAAGATCAGCCACTCGGGCGTCCCAGTCCCCGCACCTGTACACAAAGGGATCAGACACTACTGCGTTCCAGATGCTCCGGAAAAACGTTTCGTAGAAGGCGGGCATAATCGCCTCCCCGAACCTGCGCACAAAAGGATCAGCCACTACTGCGTCCCACCCGCGACAACCAAGCACGATGGGGAGACCTCCTCCGTTAATCCTTTTAAACGGGCTATCGTACGTCAACCGTAACACTGCTGACCGAGCCCAATGACTGGCGACCGGATGTCCTGCTACCTTGCGGACCTGGTCGGGGGTCCCGCTCATGGCTGGGCTCTCCTGTGCACCAGCGGCCTGCAGTTCTAGCGGCCTGGTGCAGTACTTCCTGCTGGGGACCGGGACTCCTGAGCTACCTGCCTGCTGACCGAGCCCAATGACTGGCGACCGGATGTCCTGCTACCTTGCGAACCTGGTCGGAGGTCCCGCTCGTGGCTGGGCTCTCCTGCGCACCAGCAGCCTGCTGTTCTAGCGGCCTGGTGCAGTACTTCCTGCTGGGGACCGGGACTCTTGAGCTACCTGCCTGCTGACCGAGCCCAATGACTGGCGACCGGATGTCCTGCTACCTTGCGAACCTGGTCGGAGGTCCCGCTCGTGGCTGGGCTCTCCTGCGCACCAGCAGCCTGCTGTTCTAGCGGCCTGGTGCAGTACTTCCTGCTGGGGACTGGTACTCCTGAGCTACCTGCCTGCTGACCGAGCTCAATGACTGGCGACAGGATGTCCTGCTACCTTGCGGACCTGGTCGGAGGTCCCGCTCGTGGCTGGGCTCTCCTGTGCACCAGCGGCCTGCTGTTATAGAGGCCTGGTGCAGTACTTCCTGCTGGGGCCCGGGACTCCTGAGCTACCTGCCTGCTGTTGGGGCTCGCGTTGATGTCCGGTTCCATCCTACCGCGATCCGCCAGTTGTTGGGGCGCCGGTTACTACAACCTCGACCGGCATCACTTCTAGGTAGCGTAGCGCTGCAGGCAGGCTGCAGGCGGCCGGTAGATCATGGCGACCAGGCAGGGCGAGACGATTTTAAGTGCGAAACTTGCATGGTTTATTTCATGTTGAAGGATTGCAAAGACGAGAATGAATATGAATGAGAATAAATAAATGGCGGGGCCGCTTAAATAGGCCTTCTAACAATGAGGCGGGATTTCGCTCAAGTCACGTGACAGGCAAGTCCAGGGGGGGGGGGGGAAGCGGCAGCAGCTCCCTCTCGCCTAGGCGACGTTTCCCCGGGCTTGTCTCCGCTGGCGGCAACCCGAGGCTCCTGAAGACGTTATTCGTGGAAGGCGGGCCTATTCGCCCCCCCCCCCACGCACATGTACACATAAGATCAGCCACTCGGGCGTCCCAGTCCCCGCACCTGTACACAAAGGGATCAGACACTACTGCGTTCCAGATGCTCCGGAAGAACGTTTCGTAGAAGGCGGGCCTAATCGCCTCCCCGCACCTGCGCACAAAAGGATCAGCCACTACTGCGTCCCGCCCGCGACAACCAAGCACGATGGGGAGACCTCCTCCGTTAATCCTTTTAAACGGGCAGTCGTACGTCAACCGTAACACTGCTGACCGAGCCCAATGACTGGCGACCGGATGTCCTCCTACCTTGCGGACCTGGTCGGAGGTCCCGCTCGTGGCTGGGCTCTCCTGTGCACCAGCGGCCTGCTGTTCTAGCGGCCTGGTGCAGTACTTCCTGCTGGGGACCTGGACTCCTGAGCTACCTGCCTGCTGACCGAGTCCAATGACTGGCGACCGGATGTCCTGCTACCTTGCGGACCTGGTCGTAGGTCCCGCTCGTGGCTCGGCTCTCCTGTGCACCAGCGGCCTGCTGTTCTAGCGGCCTGGTGCAGTACTTCCTGCTGGCGACCGGGACTCTTGAGCTACCTGCCTGCTGACCGAGCCCAATGACTGGCGACCGGATGTCCTGCTACCTTGCGAACCTGGTCGGAGGTCCCGCTGTGGCTGGGCTCTCCTGCGCACCAGCAGCCTGCTGTTCTAGCGGCCTGGTGCAGTACTTCCTGCTGGGGACCGGTACTCCTGAGCTACCTGCCTGCTGACCGAGCCCAATGACTGGCGACAGGATGTCCTGCTACCTTGCGGACCTGGTCGGAGGTCCCGCTCGTGGCTGGGCTCTCCTGTGCACCAGCGGCCTGCTGTTATAGAGGCCTGGTGCAGTGCTTCCTGCTGGCCACCGGGGCGCCTGAGCGACCTGTCCGCCGACCGAGCCCGACGTTCTAGCGGCCGAGGCTTTACAGGCCAGGCGTTACGGGCCAGCTACAGCAGTGGCCTGGTGTTCTGCCGGCCTGCTGTTCCCCTGCTTCCACGTCGCGACAAGGTGCGGCGTGATGATGATGGTGTAAGACGTGGCCGTCGCAAGCAACACACCAGCTGTCTTCAAGTGTCGGACGACGCAGCGACGCACTACGCAACGACAACCGTCATGGTCACCGCAACGATGACGTACATTGGCGAGTCGTGATGCATGAGTGCTAGGCACATCCTTATAGAAGGACAAACGACTTCCGAATTCTAGTCCGCGTGTATGTAAACCGCTGCTGAAGAAGCGAATCGTAGAGCTACGTGCGCGGCTACAACCAAGCATCATCGCGCTCAGCAGACTGCTGTCCAGAGAGCATTACAAGCCGCCGCTCACCGTCGACGCTGGTCGGACAGTTCAGACCATTCTCGTCAAAACAAGACGAAGAGACTTTGCCGCGAAGACCCTGTTGTGCGTGGTGCCGAAATTGGGGCTACTCTTGAGCCGCTGCACCAGCTTACACTGTGACTGTGCTGCGTGTGCGGCGCAGGCCTGTGACTTTTTTTAAGTGTTTGCTGAAACACCCTCTATATAGGCGAATAAAGTCCGCAAAGAACCGTATGTCGCGAAGGATTTTCGCGGTGGTCAACCACACCGGGGAAATAAATGGTTGGAGGAATGAGGGTTTCAGCGAGGGCGGTGCTATTGGATGGCATTGATGATGATCTGTGGTGCGTTGCAATAGAGACCACAGTGAATACAGCGAGAGATTTTTCAGTGAGTGGACCTCTGACAAGGCACTGAAGTTAGGAGGGTGTTCATCTGAGCTTGCCGAATGAATGCGCCCTGTTGTATTGCAAGGTCTGGGTGTAGATTACACCCGAGAAAAGACTTTCAACTGGCACATTTCAAACAGAAGTCTAAAAAAATAAAACAAGCTTCAACACACTAAAGAAGTTGTAGCACAGATATAACTCAAATATGTAAATAATGCGGCCTACAATTGTAAGCGTATACCAGTCTCCAAGTCTCGCCAGAAGAAGCTCGATACACCCACTGAGCCAAGTTAGGGAACAAAGCCATTTAAGGAACAGTTTCTGCAAAATCTGGAATCTTGGCCAGCGTATTCCTATTCCGATATTACGGAAGTTCCGTAACAGCCTACCCTTAGCAATCCCCAAAAGGAAGGCATGCAAGAGACCGCAATCTCGCAGAAGACTGAAAAACACTTGAACAGGAAAAACGTTCGCGCCCTGCCATTCCCTTGAAGAGCGGCATTTTAACCGGTCCATCACGACACCGGTAGTACCGGTGGTATATATAGTCACTGCGACGTGATCGAAAGACCAGCCGCTAAAAAAATGGCACTGCCGGGAGCCCTACGTATCCCGGGATTATGCAAGGCCCCGCGACCTGCCCGTAGCTCTCCCAATCGAGGAAGGCCGGACAGGCACCAGCAGTACCACCCGGCGGCAGATCAACTCCTTAACGTGAGAAAAGTGCGAATCCCCCGCTAAGGCAGAGCCTGGCCACCTCCCACCCCCACAAAGACCAGCATGTTTAGCCGGTCGGCCACGAGAATGGTGATTAACGTACGGCAAAAGTAATATATTAGTGTGACGCTTTAACCCCTAACCACGAAGAAGACGACGAAGAAACACGCAGATATCCAACGCAATGTTGCAGTGTAGATGACGCAAAGCTTCTTTGAGTTAGCGAGTTAGCAGCAGTAGCAGATGACACCGGCGCAGCCTGGTCGCCTGTACATTTTACCTGTCTGTTTCAAAAGTTCTAACAAAGGCGATGCACGATGCACGAGTCATAAAGAGTGTTGGTGATATGTGCATGCACAGAGAAGTACGACACACATCTAAACACGTTTAAGGCTTACTAACCCCTTGCTTAACAATGGCACATACATTCTGGGGCATTTACCCGGCGGCACACAACGAGTTGCACGAACCGAGACGTCGAGTTGTATGCGCGGGCACATTCACAGTGTTACATATACAACCAGCGACCCAAGTTGTCTACTATCGGCCAAACAGCAGACAGCAGCGAATTGTTTATTCGGACACGTACCCAGAATGGCCCAAGTTGCGTATTCCACAATGCAGCATCTAACACATACCCAGCCGTCCAAGTTCTATATTTATATCCACAAATATATCCACCGATAAAATGGCGACGAGCGTCAAACGGCGGAGAAGAGGCAAAGGAAGCTTCGCTCTAAAACAAGACGAATGAATGCAACCGCGCGAAACGCTTTCGGCTCGCTCCGAAAGCATCAGCCGTCTGTGTCCTTTTATTTTATACGAAGCGCAGCGGTTCTTATGTCCAAACTTGCTATTACTGCTCCGTGGTTGCTGTTGTGGATGCTGTCGAACTACGCCACGTCGGCGTTTTGAGCCAGTCAGGCAGAGCGGTTGCATCAGCGCTGGCTAGGTGGCTCGTTTCAAACTATCGCAGAATTTGAGTGTCCAAATAATGGTACTGCCCAGTTACCTGCTCATCGTCTCTTCTGAATGTTCGCTTTCGCGACTTCTAGAGATTGAATGTCCTGGGAAGAGGCAAAAATTCCACTGCGCTGGTGGAAAATATGCAGGGTGTTTTTTTTTTTTTGTTTTGTTTTTTTTTAGCTGCACCAAATTTTTTTTAATTAGAAAATATATATCTTGGTCACGTTATGTTTAGCATTCGAGTGTCTGGACTGGCGGCCTCTAGATACAGAGCAATTTCCGCACTTACGTGCGTAATTAGCGAATTTACGCTAATTAACTTTCTAATTATCAGCAATAGGTGGCTACAGCAAATGAGTACTTTGGGGCCCGTCCTCAACACTACCTAGCCCAACGATGAAATTTTCAATAGCGGAGTTCATGTGGGAGCTACGCGAACAGTTAGTCCCCCTTGGCAGGCTGCTTGAAACTGATACAGGCCGCAGAAAGAGCGTCTGTGTCGTCTATGTCGCCGCCCCCCGGCCTTACGTCACGTCTCCGACGTCACCGCCGGTCCGGCCCAACGAGCAGCTTGCGTTATCTCCTTTCTGTCTGCAGCGTTGGCCAAACGCTTCAATGCGGGCGGGCCGGCAAATTTACTTCGTCATTCCGTCGGGCTTCACGTTGCGCTGTAGCGTCAACCCCGCTCCTTGGGCTATTAGATACTACAGGCATAGAGAAAGAAATTCAACAAGAGGCGACACTCGGCAAAAACTGGCAACAGGAAACACGTCACCATATGTCACGCTATACTTTTGACACCGAACGTTACCTGCCGCGAGCATCGAAAAAAAAGAAAGAAAGTGAATCTAAGTTAACAGGCATTGATTTATTTTTTTTTTATTCTTTGCCGTGAAAACTAAAACGTTTTGCGTATAAATGAACTTAAGCTTTGCGACTTATTTTCCTTGCCTTACCTAGCCACAGGTCAATGACGCGCCAGATACATGCGTCATCCACCAGACACTCCCCCAAAGCCAGCGAGGACGGCTGCGCGCGCGTTTGAGCGCTCGCGCGCGGCGACCCGTCTGTCTCCTTTTTATTGCGATAGCAATTATATGGACACTTAAACCGGATTTCTGCCGTCGGCGTCGCCGTCGTCGTCGCCGTGAGGTTCCGTATAGATTCCAAGGGCGATAAAATCGTCGCCGCGCGCCGCATGCGCGAGCAAAAGCGCGCGCGGGAGGTGGGCGCGCTATCACGGAAACGCGCGCGCTATCACGGAGAGCGAACGCACAGCCGAAAGCAGACGCGACCGTCGCGCGAAAGGCCGTCGGGGTATGGGAGGGAGGGAGGCGGGGCGACGCTGTGCTCCGGCACAAAAGGCATATCTTGCAATCGGGCGTAAGGGGAACTTGCCACTCTATCTCCCACGCGAAAGCAACAAAGCGGTAAGGCAGCGTGGGAGGGAAGGGGGGGGGGGGGGGGGGAACAAGACACCACTGCACTATTGGACTACGGCAAGGGGAGATATCTTGTTTCACAGTCTACGACGGAATTAGGCTTCTGGCACGGGACTGAGACTTAAGACGCAGTTAGCAAAAACCATCTCGGCCATCCTGGCGCAGTTAATTTGAGTCAATGAATCGTGCTGAGACATGTTTCCGACGCTTCCTATGGGATTATGATAACCTATCTCGGTTTTTGAGCCACACTGGCCGTACAGGGCGCCGTGTCGCAGTTAACGAGAACTAACTCGGCCGTCCGTGGTGCGTAGTCTAGTGCATCTTGCTAGAAGTTTGTGCCGCTTTCTCTGACGCCAGACATTACTGAAACGTAATTTCGTTACTTTCTGGGGTACTTTTGAGGCACGCTGGCCGCACAGCGCGCTGTGGCGCAGTTAGCGATAAGCAGCTCTGCCGTGGTGATAAAGTAAGTTTGGCGTGTAATGAATCTTATGGTATCTTCGACTGGTCGCATCCATCCGCCGAAGCAGAGTGATGCAGATCCGGCGCTCCCCGAACTCAGAGGTAGAGGACAAGCGCGCAAGCCGAACGTGTGACTCGCTCTCAGAGGAGGAAATGGCAGATGCGAAACCACGTGACTACTGCTATCGTCTGGTGTTTCGCCAATCCAAAGAAAAACTGGCGGATGCGCCGGTGGGACGACCGTTCGTTGAGACGCCAGCATGCTGTGGCCTAGGTTGCCTAGGCTACGGTGTACCGTCGCCAAGAACGGCGACTCTGTGCTGTGATGACGTTGCTGGAAACGCTCATCTCGGCGACTGCTCCGACGACAGGGCTCGGAGCGTCTCAGAGCGCTCGACGCGGGAGGAGAGCGATCGAAATGAACCAGCCGAACGCAAGGCGCGCACCCACTTTCAACCAGCCGAAGGCAACGCCGCTCGCGAGAGCGCTCTAGAGCGCTCCGAGGCGACCAGTCGAAGATACCATTAGGGGGACAAGTCTGTGACGTTTTTTGTGGCTCCGCAACAACATATACCTTCTTTCGGTACTCACGCCTGTTGAAAACGCGATGGGCGATTGCCAAGAGTGATAACATGGGCTGTGCTGCTGGCGCCGGCAGAACGCGCGAAAGATAACGCCGACGAACACATCAGAAACTTGTCATTCGAAAATTCCGTCTTCTAAAGGACTGAAAAAGGGCATTGCACTCACGCATTTCTCTTGAGTGCCTGTTGCGTCCGTCTCTATGTATGTAGCGTACCGTCGCTTCGCCCGACGCCAAGTTTTGGAAACGCGAAGTCGCCCGTGTATTTGTGCTGCCAAAGTGCAGGAAATAATGCCCGGAAATGGGGGAACGCTTGGAAATCAGATGTTTTCATATTTCATGGTATTGTTTGGGATGAGTCGGGTATTTTCTACGCCATGTATGCAAAAGCGAATTGCTTTTGTTTGCAATGCCGCCCATTCATCGCTTTCGCACGTTTCGCTCTACACGCAGTATTCCTTTGCATAAATACCAAAATGACACATGCTTGTGACATGCTGTTACGTGCTTGTAAATGTAACATGCTTGTAATTTACTTTTTTTTCAGCTGGTGCCCTCCGGTGGAGCTTCATACAGGGACTACTGCCTTACCTGCTGGGGTCACAACGTTGGATGAACGCACAAAAAGCGCGGAACGAGTTTTTATATAGATCAAAATAAATATTGCCGCATTGCACAAAAGATCTTGCGTATACTTTGTGAAATTGCACGTGGCACAGATTTGATGGGACTTTACGAGATCGTTCGCAATCATTGTTACTAAATAATAAACCGATTCTGCACGAAGAGCAAAAAAAAAAAAAAAAAAAAAGAGGGGGGGGGCGCAGCCGGCGTGCTAGCTTGCGTTCAAAATACGCGCGCCCAAAACCGAAACCGGAAGTGATTGACGCCGACCGCTTGGCACGCTGCAGTCAATTCGGCCGCTGGGCCTAATCCCAAGGAGCGGGGTTGGCGCTACAGCGCAACGTGGCGCCCGACGGAATGACAAAGTAATACCTCTGTCACACGAGCACGCAAAAACTCTTTTACGCAAGCAGTCTTTCACCAAGTTGAGAGACTTTTGAATAAAGAGGTGTTGCGCAGCAGACACACGGCGCCGACGATCTCCTTTCAGTGTTTCCTTCTGTACACGCTACCGAAAGCGTGGCGCTAGCGTTCGAAACAATATCGGCCAAAAATAACTTATGTATCTCGAAATATAAAGTGAAAACTTATTGTTTACACGTTTTTCAAATAAATTTAACATAAGAAACGTTAATATAAAGATTTATTGTAGTAGTTTAAAGAGCGTCATCACGTGACATCCCCAGCCCGTTCGACCTGCTTACGAGAGTACAGAAGAAAATGAGCATTACTGGGTTTACTACACCTTCTGCGAGACATAAAATTATTTTTTATGATGAGCCTAAGCGACAGAAAATTACGCATTTGCTTACTTTCTTTAATATATGATAATTACTAGTGCCCACTGGTTTCGAGGCTACTCCTTTTCGGCCGTAAAGTAGATCGGCGAACTCCTCTTCCAGAAAAGACCACTTCTGAAAAAGAGATCGCTCCCTGGTCGTGTGTCTGCGGGCGAAATTCTTTTTCGGGAGAAGTCTTTTTGCTCAAAAGACTTTCGAGTGCGCGTGTGACAGGGGTATAAATTTGGCGGCCTGCCGGCATTGAAGCGTTTGGCCAACGCTGCAGACAGCAAGGAGATAACGTAAGCTGCTCGTTGGGCCGGACCGGCGGTGACGTCGGAGGCGTGACGAAAGGCAGGGAGGAGGCGACATCGACGACACAGACACCCTTTTTGCGGCCAGTTTCAGTTTCAAGTAGCCTGCCAAGGGGAACTAATTGTTCGCGTAGCTCCCACATGAACTCCGCTATTCAAAATTTGATCGTTGGGCTAGGTAGTGTTGAGGACGGGCCCCAAAGTACTCATTTGCTGTAGCCACCTATTGCTGATAATTAGAAAGTTAATTAGCGTAAATTCGCTAAATACGCACGTAAGTTCGGAAATTGCTCTGTATCTAGAGGCCGCCAATCCGTACACCCGAATGGTAAACAGAACGTGGCTTACGCAGCAAGCGACGGCAAGTTCACCTCCTTCGTTTGCTGCGCAATAGGAAATTAGATATTGCTGCTATCCTAGAAACAAAGATTGAACCTGATGAAAACACAGCAGTAGCTCTAACTTCATTTTTATCTGACTATAATGTTTGTGTAAGCCATGCAATAGGAGTTTCCGATGGTTGCATGTTATTCGCTAGAAGACATTTACAATGTGATGTGCTGCATTTGTTTACAGATAGGGAAGGGCGCCTAATATCAGTGGTATTAGCTTTACATTTGTGTCTGTTTATGCCCCGAACAAGTTACGTGAACGAGAGTGTTTCTTTTTATCTCTAGAACATCATTTGTCTACTGATCGTGCATTGGTCCTTTTTAGAGACTTTAATTGTGTATGTAACGCGCAAGATCGTGAGACGTGATCCAAGTAGCGATGCGTTGCAACGCCTCATGTGTGATTATCAGATCGTGGACATTGGGGAAAATGAATAGGCGGGATATCACTACACGCATTTCCAAGGTACTTCGCATGCAAGGCTTGATAGAAATTACGTTTTACTTAAGGCGATATCTCTTATTTATTGTTACACTGTGCACCCTGTGTTCTTTAGTGACCATTGCCGAGTCTCAGCATCTTTTGGTGGCCGTCGATACCAATGCCGGTGTATGTGCTGGGAGTTGTGGAAATTTAATAACCAAATACTTTCGCGTGAGTGCGTCCCAAAGCGTGTTACTGAGCTTACAACTCATCTGTCGTGCCACAAAGACTTGCCGCTGTTTGTTGTGTGGGAATTATTCAAACAGGAAGTTAAAATGATAGCGATCGAAGAATCATCAATATTGGCGTTTGAAAACAAGACTAATTACAAGGCATTGTGTACACTTCTGAGTGAATCACATGAGCTTGAATGTCTACATCCGGGTCGATATATTGATGATATTCATAATACCAAGGCGCAATTACAAGCTTTGTACACAACAAAAAAAAAATCAGAGGTGCACTAGTGCGTGCGCGAGCGCAGCGTTTTCTGTAAGAACAGCCTTGCAGTAGGTCCCTAGGTCATAAGAGCCGACACGCGCTGTCTAAACAAATACTAGATAGAGTATGACGGAATCATTGTTAATGAGCCGACTCTAATAACTAAAGCGTTTTTTGAACATTATCAAAAATTATTTCGAAGCCATAAGCCACTGGATACAGGTGCGTCTGCCACCAAATTTGTATCATTGCTGCCCCAGTTAAATCAGGATGATTATGATTATACAAATGATAACATTGGTGTCGTTGAGGTAACTGCATGTGTAGATTCCTTAGCGAAAGGCAAGACGCCCGGCCCGGATGGCCTTACTGCCGAATTCTATCAGTGTTTTCGTTCCTTCTTGTCACCATTATTACTTCAGGTGTATCGTGAGGCCTTGGAGGTAGGGTATCTACCAGTCACAATGTATGAAGGGCAGACTGTCCTCATAACCAAAGGCAACGATGAAACTAAACTGCAAAAAGTGGACGGATATCGGCCTATTTCCTTATGCAATGTGGACTATAAAATTTTTACAAAAGTATTAGCTAACCGTTTACAAGTCGTGATAAGATCTGTGGTAGGTGATCATCAAACATTTGGCATCAGAGGTCGGTTCATTCAGACCAACATTCACGTTGCGAGATCAGTATTATAGTGTCTAGCTGAGGGGATTGGACGGGTAGCAATGGTACAGCTAGTTCTGGCTAAAGCGTTCGACATGGTGAATCACTCGTTCCTGTTTAATGTACTAGAGCACATAAATATCGGATCCCGGCTCCTTAAAGATGTCAGAATATGTTATGCTAATGGCTCAACGAGGCCGATAGTGAATAGTCCTCTCTCGGATCCGATTAGCCTCTTATCATCAGTAAGACAGGGATGCACTTTGTCGCTGAAACAATAGATCACTGTTTTATGCTATATTTTTCTGGGACATTCTCCAACGGACGCTTAAAAAGCACATTGACATCACTCCACACGCAACTAGATTCCTACCGTTTAAGATTACTGGCGGTCCTCCCTATGACATTTTTATAGTACTAGGTTTGTGCACCCTATGGAGAGCTAGACTGTGCGATCGCCATGCCGAAAGCCCCACGATCTACAAGATCATTCTTTAAAGAAAGTGCAGCTTATTGTTCTGCCTGAATTTAGAGCCACTTTGTATGAGCATTCTAAAAGAACAAAATTTCCAAGGGTTTAAACTGCCGTCGATTGAGATTCGGGTTCTTGCATATGCAGACGACGTGGCCTTCTTTTGTATGGATAAAAAGAGTGTAAAGACTGCTCTTGAAATTACGGAAGAATTTTGTGCGGCTTCTGGTGCTAGCGTTAACTTTGAAAAAAAATGTGGTTGATCCCTCTTATATAGGAATCGGTATAGAACACGAAAGTGAAACGTGTCTTCACAGAAGTAGTGTAATGTTTATTGCACATTGATATATAATGTCTATTGGTGTTTTGTGGCTAAAGCGCCCTTAGGCGTTGATGCACCCACGCTGACGCCTGGTGGCACGTCTCCTCCATCACGACTACCAACGTCGATGACCATGAGCAACCGTCGTGCATATGGAAGCTGCACTACGCTGCACACGCTAGCACAACGCGAAAGACGAAGCACGTAACTGACACACTAATACAACGCGCAAGACAAAGCACGTAACTGAATCGTCACCGAGTCAAATCAGCGCGTACAGCGCGTCGTAATTGCAGCCTCCGCGATCAACTTCAGAAACATTTTCAGAGCTAATTGCGGAGGCCACGCTCCGCTGTGCTGAGTACGGTGAACGCCACCTAGGTGGCGTTGGTAGTGCTTCTTGATGCCAGCGTCCCTTCGAATGCTGGCATCGAGGCGTCGTAGTACTGAGACCACCGAAGCGTTCACTGTCGGTGCGCGTTAAGGCCGGAATACATGGAGCGAATAACCGGCGTCCGAGCGAAGAACTTCGTCGGGCGGCGAACGTCCGACGGCCGGCGTCAAGAAATTTGCCGTCCGCAGCCGATCTGCCTGTCCAAACATTTTCGTCGGGCGAACGCCGCCGCCGGAAGCGTCTAGCGCGCAGCGGTGGACGACAGCCAATCAGGAGGCACTAGTTCCGGTCGCAATGCATGCTGGTGTTTCGCGCGCGCGCGCCTTTTCGCGTCGTCTGCAATCGCGTTGGTGTTGCCGTGTCTGCATGTCTCTGCACCGATTGAGTAGTTCCTAGTATGATCTCTCAGGAATCGCGTTGTATTTGTACATCCCATATCCGCTGATCTGCGAGGAAACAGACAAGCAGTGCAAGCTCTCTACAACAACCTTCAACAGAAATCTTCTGATCTCAGAGGCCACATGCTGTCGTCATGCCTATCTCCCGACTTCCCCGATAGATGGCGTTGGCATCGGATATTTCTTTCGCTAGGCTTAGACGCGTTCGAAACGAGAAGCGATCTCGAAAACTACTCAAGGTTATCCATAATACTCTGTCGTCGAAGCGGCCTGAGACTAAGCGAAAGCCGTTTACGCAGTCATTTGCTTCCAACTAAGTGAATTCTACAAGGACAACGCCAAATTCAGTTCGAAGCGGGCGGCCGGGACCGCCGCCAACACGGCGGCCAACGCGCGGCGGCGTTCGCCGCATGTATTGCAACACAGCAAACATCCTGCGTCGTGTCGCCGCGTCGTTACTTGACGCGTGAAGTTCGTCGAGAAAGTTCGCTCCATGTATCCCGGGCTTTAGTGTCATAATGCAGTACTTCTCTTTTCTGCTCATAGGCGGCGGCACCGCCCCGAGCAAGAGCGCGGGTACACGGAGGAGTGTTAGATATATAAGGCGCGTCTGTGTAGCTCTCTGCGAATGCGTTTGTGGCGCAATTTTATACACTGCTTAAAAAAAAAAAAAAAAAAAATTGCGCCACAAACGCATTCGCAGAGAGCTACACAGACAGTGTATAAACTTCATGAACCCGAACCAGACTGGCTTCCTAGGTTAGAAGGGCTGATGTACATGCCCGAGTTTTGATTGTTCCTCTTTTCAGCCCTTGATGTGCTGATATGATTGTACACTGTATTTCTGTGTGAATTTAATAAAGGCAATAAAGAAAAAAAAAAAGCGTTTGTGGCGCAATGGGTTAAACGCTCGGCGATCTATCGTCGCGGACCGAGAAGTCGTGGGTTCGATTCCCAAATTTTGCATGTTTGTGGAACTTTTTCTTCTGGTTTCTTTCTTTGTATTATGTTCTATGACGTATTTCCGTGACGGAAATACGTCAGTGAAGTCTTGGTGGACCCCGGAATAAAACACTTTCGTGTTAAAAAGTTCATGTTTTTGGTTTGGACTATGGGCCAGAATGTCATTACATTACGCAGGCATTCAATGGAAAAAAGAACTGCGCTATTTAGGTGCACCTCTCTCTCAGCATAGAAATAGCAACAGTCATTGGTCGGGAGAAGTTGGAAAGATACAAAGTAAAGTGAATTCGTGGCGAGGGCGGAATTTGTCAATGTTCAGTCGTGCTGAAGTGTGCAAGGTGTTCTTAGTTTGCCGTATCATGTATGTGCTGCAAGTACTGCAGTGCTCACGACATCGCATTCAGGCAGTGCATCGCGTATTTGCAACATTTATTTGGAGCTCGAGCTGTGAATCTGTTCGTCCCTCTTGAACGAGTTCGTCTAGGATTACTTATATCTTCGTCAGGCAAATTGTTCTTCGTCTGTTTTTGTTTCGAGACAGTGACCATCCTTTTTTTACGTAAAATGTTACAGCTCCGATTACTTCATTGCCTTCCTCATATAGTAGCGTCATCAGATGCTAAAGATTTCACACAGGCTCCTTGTGGCTTTCTCACGGAGATCGTTGACTCACTCCTTTTCTTCAAAGTTAGGTTCAGCCTGGAATACATTTTCACTGCGAGTCGGAAAGCAATTTCTGCTGCACTGGTGGACTCGGTTTTCCTAAATCCTTTGTATCGTGCACCTTATTTAAATCGGCCTTATCAGGGTGCACTTAGGCGGGTCCGTCAAATGTGTATACCTTCTGAAGTTAAAACGTTTTTCTTTAAATTACATTCGAAAACACTTCCTGTTAAAACCTAGTAGAACGCGAGAGGCTGCTTCGTGCCCTGGTTCACGAACTGTCGACTCTGTCCACGTTCTGAAACAATAGATCACTGTTTTAGGCTGTATTTTTCTGGGACATTCCCCAACGGACGCTTAAAAAGGAAATTGACATCACTCCACACGCAACTAGATTCCTATACCGTTTAAGATTACTGGCGGTCCTCCCTATGACATTTTATTGCGATAGCAATTATATGGACACTCAAAAGCAGATTTCTGACGTCGGCGTCGCCGTCGCCGTCGCCGTGAGGTTCCGTATGACGTCAATGAATATGAAATCGTCGCCGTGCGCCGAACGCTGTATGTGCGAGTGAAAGGGCGCGAGGGACGCGCGCTTTCACGGGGAGTGAACGCACGGCGGAGAAAAAACGCGCGTTCTGCGCCGTGCTCCCTTAAGGTTCTAGTACACTGTACTTAAGGGCTGCAGAAATAGGCGTCTCTTTCCTCCTTTACAATCACCATATATGTAGAGCAAACGCGCCTTCTTCCTACGCGCGAGAGGCCGTGGGGGAGGGGGGGGGGGCAGGGGGAGGGAAGGGAGGCGATAGGGAGCCTACATGCAACGCCGTTTTAAACAGCGCTTGTATGTAGGCTCCCTAGGAGGCGACGTTTAGCTGCGGCACCAAGTGCCAATTTATATCAGAGGCTCCGGCAACAGACACCAACGCCGCACGCATTTTGAGCGAACGCGGGCAAAACTCCGACGGCGTCGACAACAGTTCTGCGTGTTGCCGGTGCTGCTGCATGTCCAAGTTTATACAGCTGATAAAGCTAATATCATTTACTCCGTATAGCTCTCTACAAATTTGCTATCGCAATTGATGCTTCGCCTTTCAGGTGAAACTGCGACAACTTTTTTATAGTACTGGGTTTGTGCACCCTATGGAGAGCTAGACTGTGTGATCGCCATGCCGAAAGCCCCACGATCTACAAGATCATTCTTTCAAGAAAGTGCAGCTTATGTAAGAAGTGTGTACACTGCGCAGAAACCTCCACCTGACTGGGTGCACTTGTTGGACGCATGTGTGTGTGTTTGCCAGCGTTTTAAGCGTGTAGCTATGTGTGCACCATAATATACCTTCAGTTCTGACGCTCGCCTTCGCACCGTGGGTACCCGGGTTCGAATCCCGCCTCGACAAGAAAGTTTATTTTATTTATTTATTACTCTCGCTCTCTGTCTGCCTCTTTTATTGCGATAGCAATTATATGGACACTTCAACCGGATTTCTGCCGTCGCCGTCGCCGTGAGGTTCCCTATAGATAAAATCTTCGCCGCGCGCCGTATGCCCGAGCGGAAGCGTGCGGGGACGCGCGCTATCACGGAGAGCGAACGCACTCAATCACCCACGCGCAAGCAAGGAAGCGGGAAGCCAGCGCCGGAGGGAGCGCGAGGGGGGGGGGGGGGGGGGGGCGCACTTCTACTCTGCCAACAACCGCGCTCGTCGCTCGCCTCTTATCTCCACACGGCTCTGACCTTTATGCGCCGCGCATTCGCCGCTCAGTTTCCGTTGAAGCGATAGACCGCACGTACCTTCGCCCGCTGCGGCGTATGCTTGCTGCCAGCGTTTTGACAGTCGTTGTCTGCAGTCATTCAGTGTGATCTATTCATGTTTGTTTGTGCGCGCTCACACCACGCTTGTTCATTCAGTTAGTAATGGTCGGGCGACATTTTCCAACGCACGCTACACATGCAATGCTGCTCGGATCGGCAGTGCAGCACTACAGGTGTGTCCCTTCGCACGCGCTGCCCACGGGAAGCGCTTCTCATCAACACCACCGTTTCACACGGGCCTTCTGGTGGTCATCGAGTCTCTCTTCATGTCGGTCTACTTACGCCGCAGCACACTTGCTTACTTAATCAGCTCATGTTTACTACAATTCATATTGCTACCAAAGCCGCTCACCTTACTTCGTATGACATTGCTGTGTTGCTATCGCATTCATTGCTTCGCCCTTAGGGCGAAACTGTGACATTTTGTTTTCTTTCTCTCTATGCACCTCCTGTCCTCATGCTTGGCTTTGGCCGGGTGGTTGAATCGAGTGACAGACAGACTAAGTGTTTCGCGTTTAGGTAGCCCAAGAAAGACTAGCGTCTTTAAAATACGCTATTAACTAGAAGTTTTAACCACAAACATTCTTAAGCATCATCGTCAATTACGACGCACACGCTGTACATGCTTAGAGTGGCAGTTCTTTCTGCCACAGCCGTTAAGTAGTCATGCCACCAATGAGATAGTCACCATCACGTCGTCATGTCAACATCGCTGCGTCGTAATCTCGTGGTTGTCGTGGACAGCATGTTGCTATCGCTGATTATTGTTGTTGTCATGAATGTCGTCATGAATGTCATGGCATGTGTGTTATGTAGGTGACGAAACAGCCACCTACGCCTGGGAGCTCTCATGTTCGTTTCGTTAGCGTGGTACGCTCCCCGCACACTGCTTCGCATAACATCGATTCCCACAGGGCGTCGGATCTGCCGGATTTTTTAGTTATTATTATTGCGGTTCGAAATATATCCTTATCGGTATTAATAATATTGCGGTCCACAATTAACTTCTAAAGAAGGACGTGACGAGAGAAATGTAAACAGAGTTCCCGAAAGCCCCGAACAGAAGTCAACATAAAACAGGAGGTCCATATTGCACACGAAGAAAAGTTTCAAGGATCGTCCACAAAGAAAACAGGCACGGTCAGAAAGAGAATGTTATACGGCAAACTGTTCGCATCAATAACGCAGCATGGGCACCGTAAACTCGATCGTTCCAACATTTAACCTAGTGCGTTGACCAACGCCGAAGAAACTCTTCTTTCCCATAATGATAAGACCGCTCTTCAGAAAATGTGGGACACAAGCAACGAGGCACGTAGCCGCACCAACCGAGGCTGCATGGCCCTCTGCGACTATCCACGCTAAGCTGTCGAACTGCAGCTTCTCCAGATTGCAGCTGCCTCACTTTGTCCAGATGTAACGTGATTATCAATGTGCCCTAGTTCTCTGTGCACACGCAACTGTCATCAGCAATCTTCCCTCGATAAGCATCACACATCGCCTTCGTTCTCCTGGCATCGCTACGAAGACGTCTCACATTGGGCGTCCGCACGCTTTGGTGTTTGCATTTCTGAACAGCTTCTCAACTGTGTAGTGCACAAATACAAAAAATGTATGAGGTGAACATTGTGACTTTTTGCTATGCATAAACATTCATTAATTTTATCATTGCATAGGATCCAATTCGTTGCATAGGTGAACCTTTATAACTAAGTGCAACAGAACTAACTGTCACATGTGCGTTTAATTATGGAGGTACGCTTCAAATAAATTCCGACATGTGCACTGAATCTACACATTGCTCGTTCGGCACAAATATTTGTTCTGAGCGCATCCCTGATTCGTCATTTTTCCCCCAACGGCGGAAAAAAACAAAAACAGGACAAATCGTCGGCAAATGTACAGCAGCCTGCAATACTCTTTGAATGCGCTTTGAACAAGTTTTGAATTGCGTTTCAGAAATAGCAACGAACAAGTTATCTTTTCAAGATACTGACATCAACTTCAGCGGCAAGCTGTAGTGCACTTGTCTAAGATTTGATACGCGCACTTCGCGAGGAGAAAAATAAAGCGCCTTACAGCAAAACTAACTCGAAGCTACATATAGAATGACTCCGACAAGCGAACTTAGTGAAGCGAAAGTAAACTTCGAAAGCAGCAGCTTGGTTTGTGCTCACCTTGTCTGCTGGGAAGTGGAACTTGGCCCGGCTGTACGTCGCCCCGTTGTTTGCATCACGCGAACGCGGCAACAGCCAAGAAACACAGACGCAGCAGTTTCCCCATAGCGACCTGCTTCTTGACGCAGAGCTGCACGGAGGACCTGCTTAATTCAAGAGAAAATACGGTTCATTAAACCCTAACGTCACGTTTGTTTGATGCAGTTCTCAAAATAAAAGCGAGTGCCACGACACTTGGAAATTAAAACAGCTAAACTTGTGCTTGAAAGTATACACGCATAGTCAAGGAGTTGAAATGTAGTGAATTGCCGTGAAGCGTGCGGGAAACTGAGCTACGTCTCTGTGGGCACATTTACAGCCCAATATTCTCCCGCAGAACACACAGCGTTGACTTAAGAGTAAATATAATAGCAGCATTCGGCATTTGCGAACAATCAAATTCGTCCATTGCTCCGCGCATCCTTGCACCATGCTTCACTGCGATGTGGTTGCCAACCTACTAAAATCGCGTTCACAGTTTACTCATTCCAGTACGGACGCAGCAGAGACAAGCTCCAGCCAAAATAGAAACTACTTTAACGGCAAAATGCGGAGCATTTATGAACCCACAGGTCAAAGCCCAGTAAATTCACAGCCATATTGGAATTATGCGCCTCGATGATACTCACGATGACGTCACGATCGCTTTCGCTAATCAGAACCCGTCATTCCTTCCGCGCCATCCCCCGCGACCACTGCTGTTAGTTTTACTCGATTAAGGTTACTTGCGATGTTCTATGGACTCTTAAACCGATTTTTGTATTCAGCGACTGCATAGCTATAACAACTCGCTGGAAGTTCAGTTCTTTTAAGAGTGCCTCAGCTTGCCTTTGAATAAGAACTCTGTGCATAATATAGACATCTCCCGGCCTGCGTCACAACGAGTCGGACACGTGGTCTTTGGGTACACGCTTAAGTGGTTGGTGGGAAAAAGCACGCTGCACACTCGTTAGCATGCACTGACAGCTTGGTGTATCGCAGGTGTTGTTTCTTTGCGGATTTTGTGTGTCTCTGCGGAGCCGGATCATCATGCCGGCGAGTTCTTGCGCAAAAAGGCAGCGGGATTGACTGTTTTAGTTTACCAAGATACGACAAGCCGCGACAAACGTGGGTGCTGGCAATGCGCCCCGACAAACGGCAGCCGCCAGAAACTGCCAGAATCTGCGGTGCCTACTCGCGCTTTTGTCGAAAATTCGAACTGAGTTGCTGCTGCTTTGGCAGTGTCCTGCTGCTTTCGTGCTGGATGATGTTAATTTAGAGGGCGAACATAGGAGGCAACCACGTCGCATTCACGTGATCAAAAAAAGAAGAGCACATGACACGTAGGCAGCGCTCTACTTGACATATTGTATTAATTAGAGCAATGTGAACGATGGGAACAGCATTTTGCGACTGTAGCGAACAAGCATTTAAACCTCCTGCCACATCGATTGATGTCGCACTGGCACTTTCGATCGCGGCTTTGCGCAGGGGCGTAGCCAGGGGGGGGGTTCAACCTTCCCCCCGAAATTTTTTACGCACCCCCCCCCCCCCCCCCCATACCCACCCTTTGTTCTAGTCACTTCGCGCTGACATAATTCATGAAACCGGTGCTACTATCACAATTTCATGCCTGGGCGCTTCCGTTTGGGTTGGTAATTTGCAGTGAATAATGTCTGCATATGGAAAACACTGTCACAGTGTTTGTCAAGGCTTTGAGACTCTGTGAAGTTTTGGGCGAGAATGTGGCGGCCGCATTCTGAAACAACAAATGCGCAACAAATGCTGCAGCCGCATTTTAGATGATGGCGAAAACGCTCGAGGCACGTTTACTTAGATTTAGGTGCACGTTAAAGACCCCAGGTGGTCGAAATCTCCGGTATACATTTCCGCCGCTTCCGTTCAGGTGCCGGTTAGGCCGCGCTCGCACAGGATGTCTGCGCGAGAAACGTCTCTTGTTTGCGATTGCGCCCCTACGGAAGGCTGGTAATTACTGTTTTGTAGTTGAATCCCAAACCAGCAATTACGGAAGGCTGGGTTGCTGTTTTGATGTGGAATCCCAAACCATCAATGTACACCCGATGGGGTTGATGGCAGCTGTGAAATTCCACCGACTCGCAACAGAATGCACGAAACAGACAGCCGACAAGCATGAATTACTGCTGTGCGCAGTACAGCGTAAGTAAACTCTTCTTGCAGGCGCTGACAGTTCTCGTTGGAGTTCACGCGTCCTGAGAAATTGATTATGTGCACTATGCATTGAACAAGACCGGAGTTCATTCCTGCATCACTATAGTACACCAATCAGTCGAGATTCTGTGAGGTACAAGGCCGCTTCCTGTTTGCACCGGCGTAAGTGAAGCAGAAATGAGTGGCACGCACTACTTAAAATCCGTACACATGCCATATCTATGCTGTGCGGTGAAATATTCTGCACAATTCTGAACCTGTTGACGTAAAGGCAAATGACGGCTGCACGCTCGCACACAGCGGAAGACACAGCGGCCCATGCACTTGCCGCAGAAAATGCAACCCTCTCGTATGAGGGAGCAGGGCGACGAAAGCTTCGAAAAAAAAAAGCCTTACGCGTTTTTGCGCGTATTTAAGTTTTCTACCGCAAAGACACAGCGAACAAGCCATTGCATGCTATGGGAGTAGGTATAGCCTGGTCACACGTGCATTTTCACGCGTATATAGCCGTCCTTGACTTGTGAAACGCACTTCGCCCCGACGAGGACGACGCCATCTACGCTTAACGGAAATTAGCAATTAATGATGTCTTCTCCGATCGCACGGGTCGTCTCAATGATGCGTTTTCGAAGACTGGTCCATTCAGTGGCGCGATGAGAGACCGTTGCTCCAAACGCCCACTGTACCTGTCGTACTTACTGTATTTACTGAGCTTACATTTACTTTTTACTTAATTTCTTCGCAAGCACACACACACGCACACGCAAGGGGGGGTGCGGTCCCATGTCTTTGATATACATGTATAGAGTCTGCTTAAACTACCGGACGTTTATTATCGATCACGTGACGTAGAGTAAAGCAGGAGTTTGCCCCCCCCCCCCCCCCCCCCCCCCCCCCCGAAAAAAATTTCTGGCTACGCCCCTGGCTGAGCGAGATCCGGATAGAATTCTTCTACACGGGATTTTCCGACATAGCGCTGAAGAGCAGCTTCTGGCAGCGAACTCGCGTAATCGGACAAATCAATCGTAATCATAAAGGAAGAAAAAAATGCCACAGTTTCGCCCTAGGGGCGAAGCAATGAATGCGATAGCAACACAGCAATGTCATACGAAGTAAGGTGAGCGGCTTTGATGGCAATATGAATTGTAGTAAACATGAGCTGATTAAGTAAGCAGGTGTGCTGCGGCGTAAGTATACCGACATAAAGAGAGACTCGATGACCACGAGAAGGCGCGTGTGAAACGGTGTTGATAAGAAGCGCTTCCCTTGGGCAGCGCGTGCGCGAAGGGACACACCTGTAGCGCTGCACTGCCGATCCGGGCAGCATTACATGTGTAGCGTGCGTTGGAAAATTTGGCCCGACTATTACTAACTGAATGAACAAGCTTGGTGTGAGCGCGCACAAACAAACATGAATAGATCACACTGAATGACTGCAGACAACGACTGTCAAAACGCTGGCAGCAAGCCCATAAGCTGCAGCGGGCGAAGGTACGTGCGGTCTATCGCTTCAACAGAAACTGAGCGGCGAATGCACAGTGCATAAAGGTCAGAGCCGTGTGGAGATAAGAGACGGTGCGGCGAGCGACCAGCGCGGTTGTTGGCAGAGTAGAAGTGCGCCCCCCCCCCCCCCCCCCCCACTCCCTCCGGCGCTGGCTTCCCGCTTCGTTGCTTGCGCGTGGGAGATTGAGTGCGTTCGCTCTCCGTGATAGCGCGCGTCCCCGCACGCTTCCGCTCGGGCATACGGCGCGCGGTGAAGATTTTATCTATACGGAACCTCACAGCGACGGCGACGGCAGAAATCCGGTTGAAGTGTCCATATAATTGCTATCGCAATAAAAGTTATGAGGGAGAATCGCGCAACGCGATTGAAGCCAAGCGTGTCGGCCCAAGACGTGATAGTCACGTCTAACGCGCGGTAAATTTTAGGCCTCCCGCTCTGCAGGCAGCACTGCGGCCGGGCCCCCGCACAAGGGCGCATTGAATAAAAAAAAACACGGGGCACCAAACCTCTCGGCAAATCTCGATTCTCGCTCCATGATCTTGACACTGCAAATGGGCTTGCTTCACGGAGCGGTCGCTTGCTAAGGCTGGCTGCGTGACGTAATGCTCTCTCCTAACTTTTCTCCTTTCTCCATGACCACAGCATGCATATGCCATGGTATAACCATGACACGAGGGAATTGTTTCACCCATCAGCTATTTCCACACGTCTCGCACTTCGCTTTGCGCAGGTCGCGTGACATCACGCTGCTTACGCAAGGGGGAAGTCGACATAGTCCTCTTAGGACACTGTGGAAACATGGATATAATACCCGTGCCACACGGGCAAAGTAAAGTGCACTTTGAGCGAGTGCACTTCAGCGCGCTGAGTGTCACTTTCGCGGGGCGCTGCTACACGAGAAAGAAAAGTGTTCTTTCAAATTGATGGCCATGGCGACCGGGGGTCAGACGGTAAAGCATATATTATTAATAGAAAAATGTGTGCACGAAAACAGATT
>NC_051164.1:72283294-72317403 GCF_013339745.2 Dermacentor silvarum | reverse complement strand
AGCTCTCCCAAGTAACGAATGACCTAATAAAAAAGCGACAAAACATGAAAGCGTCCAAATCAACGGATCAGATCAAATTTGCTGAAGTGTCAAAACTGATCAACAAGAAGAAGGTAAGGGATATTCGAAATTATAACGTGGAAAAGATTGAGGAAGCAGTAAAATATGGACGCAGCATGAAATCAGTGAGAAGAAAACATGCCATACAACAAGGCAAGATGTATGCACTGAAATATAAGCAGGGTAATATCATCAATTTTGATGACATAGTAAAAGCAGCAGGAGAATTCTATACTGACCTGTACAGTACCCAGAGCAGCCAAGTTACGTTCATTCGAAGTAGTGATGAACAAGATACAGAGGGTCCTTCTATAACTAGCGATGACTTTAGACGAGCCTTGCAAGACATGACCAGGGGAAAAGCTGCTGGAGAAGATGGAATAACACTCGATTTATTCAAAGATGAAGGAGATATCATTCTTGAAAAGCTTGCGGCCCTTTATACGCAATGCCTCACGACTTCAAGCGTACCAGAGAGCTGGAAGAACGCCAACATTACACTGATCCATAAGAAGGAATACGTTAAGAATTGAAGAATTATAGACCCATTAGCTTGCCTTCAGTATTGTAAAAAATATTCACCAGGATAATTTCCAATAGAATCAGGGCAACACGACTTCAGTCAACCAAGCGAACAGGCCGGCTTCCGGAAAGGGTATTTTACGATGGCTCATATGCATGTCATCAATCAGGTAATCGATAAATCGGCGGAGTGCAATCAACCTCTCTATATGGCTTTCATGGATTATGAAAAGGCATTTGATTCAGTAGAGATAACAGCAGTCATAGAGGCGTAATCAAGGCGTACATGAAGCATACGTGAATATCTTGGCAAATATCTACAAAGATTCCACAGCTACCTTGGTTCTCCACAAGAAAAGTAGAAAGTTACCTATCAAGAAAGGGATCAGGCCAGCACACAAGCTCTCCAATGCTATTCACTGCATGCTTAGAAGTATTCAAGCTCTTAGACTGGCAAGGCTTAGGAGTGAGGATAAACGGCGAATATCTCAGCACCCTTCGGTTTGCAGATGACATTGTCCTATTAAGCAACAATGGAGACGAATTACAACAAATGATTGAGGACCTGAAGTAAACAATTGTAAGATTGTGGTTCAAGATTAATACGCAGAAGACAAATATAACGCTCAACAGCCTGGCAAGGCAATAAGAATTCATGATCGCCAGTCAGCCTCTAGAGTCTGTAAAGGAGTACGTTTATCTAGGTCAAGTACTCACAGGGAACCCTGATCACGAGAAGGAAATTTACAGAATAAAATTGGGCTGGAGTGCATACGGTAGGCATTGCCAAATCCTGACTGGGAGCTTACCACTGCCGTTTAAAAGAAAAGTGTACAATTATTGCCTTCTACTGGTGCTAACATATGGGGCAGAAACTTGGAGGTTAACAAAGAAGCTGGCGAACAAGTTAAGGACCGCACAAAGAGCGATGGAACGAAAAAAAACACCGCCATTGCTGCAAGTGATGCATGTCATATACGATTTCGGAGGCCACGCTGCTGCGTAGCATTGATACTACGGCCACTACGATGTGCCGGAACGAACCCTTTAACGTGTAAGACGCAGACAAGCGCGCGCTCTGACAGGTGTCTGGTTTTCCAGATATGGCTACTGTGACTACGCGAGCCAGCCGGAGCGCCCGGTGCCCGCGGCGGCCAACGGCACGCTTAAAAATCGGGGACGTTGCGTGCTGGGATTTACGCCAATCGCCAGGTGCACGCATCGTCTGCTTAGGTGCTGTTGTAAAGGCTGCTAACAAAAACAAAAAAAAGTGGTTGATCCCTCTTATATAGGAATCGGTATAGAACACGAAAGTGAAACGTGTCTTCACAGAAGTAGTGTAATGTTTATTGCACATTGATATATAATGTCTATTGGTGTTTTGTGGCTAAAGCGCCCTTAGGCGTTGATGCACCCACGCTGACGCCTGGTGGCACGTCTCCTCCATCACGACTACCAACGTCGATGACCATGAGCAACCGTCGTGCATATGGAAGCTGCACTACGCTGCACACGCTAGCACAACGCGAAAGACGAAGCACGTAACTGACACACTAATACAACGCGCAAGACAAAGCACGTAACTGAATCGTCACCGAGTCAAATCAGCGCGTACAGCGCGTCGTAATTGCAGCCTCCGCGATCAACTTCAGAAACATTTTCAGAGCTAATTGCGGAGGCCACGCTGCGCTGTGCTGAGTACGGTGAACGCCACTACCAACGCCACCTAGGTGGCGTTGGTAGTGCTTCTTGATGCCAGCGTCCCTTCGAATGCTGGCATCGAGGCGTCGTAGTGGTGAGACCACCGAAGCGTTCACTGTCGGTGCGCGTTAGTGTCATAATGCAGTACTTCTCTTTTCTGCTCGTAGGCGGCGGCACCACCCCGAACAAGAGCGCGGGTACACGGAGGAGTGTTAGATATATAAGGCGCGTCTGTGTAGCTCTCTGCAAAGGCGTTTGTGGCGCAATGGGTTAAACGCTCGGCGATCTATCGTCGCGGACCGAGAGGTCGTGGGTTCGATTCCCAAATTTTGCATGTTTGTGGAAATTTTTCTTCTGGTTTCTTTCTTTGTATTATGTTCTATGACGTATTTCCGTGACGGAAATACGTCAGTGAAGTCTTGGTGGACCCCGGCATAAAACACTTTCGTGTTAAAATGTTAGACCTAACGTTAAGACAGGAAGAGAGCGGTGTGGATCAGAGAGCAAACGGGGATAGCCGATATTCTAGTTGACATTAAACGGAAAAAGTGAAGCTGGGCAGGCCATGTAATGCGTACGATGGATAACCGGTGGACCATTAGAGTTACAGAATGGATACTAAGAGAAGGGAAGCGCAGTCGAGGAAGGCAGAAACTAGGTGGTGTGATGAAGTTAGGAAATTTGCACGCGCTAGTTGGAATCAGCTAGCGCAAGACAGAGGTGGAGATCGCAGGGAGAGGCATTCGTCCTGCAGTGAACATAAATATAGGCTGATGACGATGAGTGTGTTCGGATGAAATGGGAACCTGCTCGGATGACACTCGCACGCCGTAAGCCATTTGCTTTTTTACGCTTGCAATATGATGAGTCACTTGGTGGTTGCGTAGCACTGTCACCAAGTTTCAAATATATTTACTTAAAGGCCAGCTGCAAAGAAATTTAACGTTTCGTAATTTTGAAATATTAGAGTGCTTAAGCCACTGAAGCAATCTTGGCATCCCGCAGAGCCGGTAATTGCAGTTTTTAGTGCGCAAGCGTTAGGGCTTCCTTTCCAGCGAAAAGCCGTTGTGTGTCCGTCAGTGCGCTGCGCTAACATGAACAGCAAACAGCCACGCCGTGTGGTGGAGAGGAGGAAAGGAGTAGGTACCTCACGAGTTGGATAACAGTTGCCACCTGCAGCCAATGACGTGTTCCCGCCTCGCACGGCGCCGCCAATCAGAGCGCGCGCGCCACGACAGCGCCAGCCTATAGGAAGCTCGCTCGGCCGCAGTTTGGGTCTATGGGGGGAAGGGGCGCGTTCGCTGCGCCTCGTCTGACAGATAGTTTCGCAGCGCGTCAGAACAAGTTGGGTCGCAGTTCTTTGGAGATGGGCCATGGATGACGCGGCGGGTACATCTTGCTTGGTCGACGCGGATGGCCGGGCTCGACGGAACGCACTACAGCTGAAGCGACAACATGAGCGTGTGTCAACTAATACTGACAATGAAGTTTGACGCAGACAGGTTGGAAAAATGTCGTGAATGTGCAAATGAAACTCCTGCACAGAGGGACCGCCATCTCGACGCCCATTCCGAGGACACGAGAAACGCGCAGGCTAACGAAACTCCCAAACAGCGACATCACCGCGTAGCTGCTAGCGTTCAATCTATGAGGACTCGGCGGGCGCAGGTGACTGCCCTCCGAAGTTGGGATCAAACTATTGGAGACTAGCACAGGCCAAGTGGCACATACCCGTGAGATAATCAAAAACTAAGGTTAACGTTGCTAGCGCACAATAGTTCGTGCTTAGCAAGAGCCGTACCATCAGCCAGTATTTTAACACGAAAGTGTTTTATGCCGGGGTCCACCAAGACTTCACTGACGTATTTCCGTCACGGAAATACGTCATAGAACATAATACAAAGAAAGAAACCAGAAGAAAAATTTCCACAAACATGCAAAATTTGGGAATCGAACCCACGACCTCTCGGTCCGCGACGATAGATCGCCGAGCGTTTAACCCATTGCGCCACAAACGCCTTTGCAGAGAGCTACACAGACGCGCCTTATATATCTAACACTCCTCCGTGTACCCGCGCTCTTGTTCGGGGTGGTGCCGCCGCCTACGAGCAGAAAAGAGAAGTACTGCATTATGACACTAACGCGCACCGACAGTGAACGCTTCGGTGGTCTCACCACTACGACGCCTCGATGCCAGCATTCGAAGGGACGCTGGCATCAAGAAGCACTACCAACGCCACCTAGGTGGCGTTGGTAGTGGCGTTCACCGTACTCAGCACAGCGCAGCGTGGCCTCCGCAATTAGCTCTGAAAATGTTTCTGAAGTTGATCGCGGAGGCTGCAATTACGACGCGCTGTACGCGCTGATTTGACTCGGTGACGATTCAGTTACGTGCTTTGTCTTGCGCGTTGTATTAGTGTGTCAGTTACGTGCTTCGTCTTTCGCGTTGTGCTAGCGTGTGCAGCGTAGTGCAGCTTCCATATGCACGACGGTTGCTCATGGTCATCGACGTTGGTAGTCGTGATGGAGGAGACGTGCCACCAGGCGTCAGCGTGGGTGCATCAACGCCTAAGGGCGCTTTAGCCACAAAACACCAATAGACATTATATATCAATGTGCAATAAACATTACACTACTTCTGTGAAGACACGTTTCACTTTCGTGTTCTATACCGATTCCTATATAAGAGGGATCAACCACTTTTTTTTGTTTTTGTTAGCAGCCTTTACAACAGCACCTAAGCAGACGATGCGTGCACCTGGCGATTGGCGTAAATCCCAGCACGCAACGTCCCAGATTTTTAAGCGTGCCGTTGGCCGCCGCGGGCACCGGGCGCTCCGGCTGGCTCGCGTAGTCACAGTAGCCATATCTGGAAAACCAGACACCTGTCAGAGCGCGCGCTTGTCTGCGTCTTACACGTTAAAGGGTTCGTTCCGGCACATCGTAGTGGCCGTAGTATCAATGCTACGCAGCAGCGTGGCCTCCGAAATCGTATATGACATGCATCACTTGCAGCAATGGCGGTGTTTTTTTTTAAAGGTTCAACTTCAAAAACGGCCTGTTTTGCTAGCTGTTCGTGACGTTCCCGCTTGTATTTCAAACCTAAAATTTTACACGGGGCTCCTCTATATCTGCATTATCTTAAACTAGGCTTTTTACGGGTCCAATATATTGTGGCTCTTGGCCTTTAACTTCAACGCTCCTACGGACGCTTCCGTGCGCTGCACAACGGTGCGACTTCGAGTCCATCATTCGTGGCACTGTCACAACGACCGTAACGTTGTACGCACAAAAGAAAAAGAATGGCGGAGTTCGCACACTAAGCTAATAATAAAATATACCGCTGAAATCACTGCCAAGACACTGTTGCTCTTATGCACATCAACAAGTTGGAGGGGGGGGGGGGCGGGGGGGGGAGAGAAAGGCCTCTCGCGCAAATATGGAAATAAAAAAAATTGTGTCTTTTAAGGAAACGATATTCCCAATATTTGAATGTATGATTCAAAATACGTTTTCGTCTGTGTAAAATTATAAAAAACTGCGTCGTTATTGGATTATTGCAATTGACTAATTGCAGAAACCAAGCGATATATCTAATGCATATAATCAATAAGGTTTTAGACAATTCTATCAGCTATACGCACATCTTTGTATAGGTCTTCAAGAAGTGTCAAATTCATCAGCCATTGTGGATAAGCAACTTTCGCCGTTAATTTCTGAATCTGAAAAAAGGGAAATCGCAAACGAATTAAAAAAAAGCAGCATATATCTCTAGAAGCATGACGCCTGAAATTATAATAAAGTTTTTGGTAACTAAGTGCGACTTTAAAAAGCTTATACATGCTGTACAACTCCACTTAAATGAGCTCAAAAAAACTTCCTTGACTCAGAAGGCTTTCAGGAAAACGTGATTGTATGCCTTTCATATTTTTATGCAACTTCAAAAGCAGCGCTCTGAAATTTTGGGAAAGTAGCGGGAGAATGCGAAGCTGTTGAAACTACAAGTAGTAATCTAAGCGAGCTACATAGATTTAGGCTTCAGCTATCTGAAGAACTCTGGATGTATAACTCTTGAATTTGTGCAAAGACAGTTGAACTGCACGGTCAAAACTTGCGAAAGCCAAATAAAATTAATCCATGCGGACAAATATTGTATTACAATTTGAAATCATGTGTTCTCCAATGTTTCATATTACTGCATTTCATTCCGCCTAATGTCCGGAATCGCCACTCTGCTATCTATTCTGCAGTATAGAGTGCTTTGCTAATTCCCTGGCACAGGTTTCGTAGCATTCAACTCCAGGTGGTGTGGAATTTTGTTTTCGTCAGGGTATTTTAGGCAAGGATGTACGAATATATTTAGGACGAAAAAAGTCGAACCACCATCTGGGTTGTTGATTTAGGTAAAGAGAGAGTGTCATATATGCGCCTGTTGCTATGCTATCCCTGTAGGCTGAAGTGTTTCGACTGAATTACAGCTTCATCTACCTTGTAGAATTTGCATCGTGGACCCTTTCTTCCTTCACGCAAAATATAGAAGGCCGTTCAACCACAAGAAAAATCGAGAAAAGATGAAAGAAACAACAACATAGATTGCATCCACGTGGGATCGTCTGTCAGGAGGCTGCCGCGAAAGGTCCGGGATAACTTTTTTTAACAAACAAGCCGACAGGCCGCTGTCACAATTTTCGTTCTTATGTTTATCTCAAATATCTTTATGATCACCATAGTGAGCCTATCCATGTTCATCTGTGCCCTGATAGCACTTTACTTGATGTAATGTATTACCAACTATCTGAGTGGTATTTTCCTTTATGGGTTATATTTGTGTTCATTGGAACTGTTGCGAAGTATTTGTGTTGTTTCCTGTATCGCACTGAGAATTCCTATTCTCGGTGCTCTTCAGCGCTTTACTCTCTCTTTGTACCTTTGTATCGTTTTACAATATTTCAATATCTTTCATTTGAAAAGCATTTTTGATAAAAGCATTTTTAGAGGCAGCTGTTTTTGCAAACTTAGCCAAACAGCTTTCTCTATAAAATGCTTTTCTCTATAAACACATTTCTCCAAAAAGACAGAAATGGTTTCTAGGAGACTTCTAAGCAATGCCTCGTATGATCTGTTCGAGACACCGGTCTAATAGCATGATGTTCCACAAGGGACGAACCTTCTCAGTAGCCTTGCTTCTGGTTTTCTGGCCCAGCCATGTCAGACTCTTCAACTCTTCGAGGAAGGCGCTCTTCAGCCTTTCGACTATTTGCTCTACCTGGAAAAAATTGAATGTTACGAAGTTCGCACAAAGGCACTATTTCTAAAAGAATATGCAGTCTAGAAAATTGTAAAGGCAAATATTTCAAATAATAACAATATATGATATCTTATCAGGCGTATTTACCAATATATATTATTGTTGGGTCCCAAAAGTGTGTACTTTTTAATTGCATAGTTCACTTATGTTATATAAACTTTAAAACTTTCAAACATAACAACTCTATTGCACACTTCTAGACGCTATCAAAAACGTTTGAGTGAACTAGGTGGAGTTTACGATAGAGGGTTTTGCTGCGATTCAACGGCATGCAGTAGACGTGGCGCTGGATGTCCTGGGACCGAATTTGATATGTGCAGGGCTCGGCGATGCGGAGTAGGTGAGATGCTCACCTGAATAAAAGATGAAGTAAATCCCGAAATAACATGTTGCTGTCTTGCACAAGGTTTGGCCAATGCCAGTGAAGTATGTCATGCTAACAGTATTATGGAAAAACATTCCTTCATGATGGTTGCGCAAAGTAAATCATGTTTGCGCAAGGAAAATGGAAGGTGGAAAGCCAATATTTCAATTTTTTCTTCTAGGTATAATAATCTCGAAATAGAGGTGCACACGCTTATGTCATAATTCCACAGCCTCATATGATTTCTTAGGCATTTACCGCTGCGCTATAGTTTCTTTGCATATTTTGTAGCGATTCGTTGAATTCTGGACTCCATTACAGGTCACGTATTTTGCTGTTGTTCGAACAAAATTTTCTGGCTGCGTAGTTTGTTCAACATATGTGCCTCTCCCTCCTAATTATTTGATAACTTTGAAAATTAGTTGATAATAATCTCTTGTGTAGTCAGCGCTCGAAATATCGCATTATTTGAGCCAGTTGGTGTTCATCTTCGTAAAGCATGCAATTTCATGTCCGATGGATTTTTACTACCTAATATGGAGTGTTAGATAAATGTTATGTCTTTTACTTCCTATTCCTGCTGTATCACGTCTCTACGCTGTGCCCTATAGCATTGGCCAGCCGGCGTTCGGAAGCCCTATAGTAACAAACAACCACGATAGTAGCGAGTGCCATTGGGAGGGCTGGCAGCGCGGGGAAAACGAATGCGATAGTCTGAAACTTGCTTTTCTTGTGGCTCTAATGGCGCCATGTATCATTTATAGTTCCAATAGCAAATATGCAGACAGTCGAGGCGCATTTACAGCACCACTCTCCTGTACAGCCATCGACGGTGCTTGCGCGGCCTAATTGCGGAGACGTTTGAAGCTGTTTTGTCTGCGGTTTGATGTCACGAAGCATATCAGTGCATTAACTTCAGCGTCTTCCCTGGCAAGTTTTCTGCACCGTGCGCATGCTGTTTTTTGTTCTACAGCGTAAGCTGTTATGGGCTGATCATTCCAATAGCCGTTTCGGATAGCGATGATACCGCCGCTGGCTACGTACGTCCGCCGCGTAACCGCTATCGCCAGAAACGCGAAAAAACTACGCCATTCCCGCCGGCATCGAACCCGCGCACGCTGCGTGGGAGCCGGATACTCTACCACTAAGCCACGCAAGCGCTTGCTATCGGGCCTCGGAAAATACCCTATAAAGCAAGAACGCAGGGTGACACGACTCGAGCCTCCGCCAGTATGGTGGCGCCATCTAGGTAAGATGCCTGCTAACGCAGCGTCCACAGGCGCAGTCGACAAAAAATCACAGCATATCCACGGGGTGAATGATGATGAGTGGGCGAAGCTCCGGAGGGAATCATCGGATCTCCCGCTTAAGGGGACGCTAGCACAAACGCGTTAGAAACGTGCAGTACTCTCTAGTAAGGGGGAGCGGCCACAGCGTCTTACGCAGCCATTTACACATGCCGGAACGTGCACCGCGTTTGCCGACGCCATCACATGACTGCTGAGAGAGTATACCCCCCGTATTCATAAACGCTCCTCGACTTGAACTTGACTTGCCACCACCTTGGGCAGCGCGTTCGAAACGCGTTGAAGGTAAGGCGGAGAGGCCACAGCGTCTTACACCAGCTTCTTACACGGGCCGTAACGCGCTAGCACAAACGCGTTAGAAACGCGCTAGAAACGCGGCCTTTCGTTAATGTTGGGTATTTATTGCCATCGTGGTGCGTGTGTCTATGTGCGCTTCGTGGCGTAGTGGTTAGCGCCGCGCGTTCGGAAGCGAGGGGTCCCTGGTTCGATTCCGCACTACGGACACAACTTTCGGAATTTCGCTCGCATTATTAATTTTCGTCGCCCATTGCTTCAGAAACTTTTCTTATTGTTTCACTTCTGCTTTTGTTTAGCAGGCGGAAAAGAACGACCACTCTTAATCAATTAGTTGCTGCGAAAACGTAGGTTAGTTTTCAATATTTGAAAAGATCGAATAGTTCATTTCTGAGTACGGTTACGCTGCGTGCCATGGCAAAGCTATCGCGACCACGTGAGAAAAAATTCCGCCTTTACTACGTTTTTGCTAAGGTTTCATGAAGTTCGGAAAAAGGTATTTGGCGTCTCATGTTACCTCTTTCTTGGCTTGAGGGGGAACATGTCGTTTTGAGTACATATATGTTGCAACCTCTTTCATTCCACTGTGTACCAAGCCAACACACTCATCTGGTCTTGATGCTTTGGGAACAGGTACAGGTTTTGGTATATTCAAGGATGCATATTCGGCCAATCCGAGAACAACGTATAGACCTATGTAATTGAACAAAGTCGTGCTGCAAGAAAGTTTGTGTTATCAGGTAAACTCACAGAAAAGGCATTGTTTAAAGGAATGCGAGATTATTATTACTGCAATCAACATCCTTGCAATAGTTCTAATTTAGTTAATTTGAGAGTAAAATTTACTTTAACATATTTAACACACAAATTGGTAGCTGCTCTTTAAAGCTCCAGTTTGCCTCTAATCAGATAATCAACCAACAGATAACTTTGTTTGGCTAACAACTATAGTTTGCTGGGTCTTCTATGCCATCTTCGTATTTTTTGACATTCAATAAATTCTTGTTCATGGCGCAACTACGATTACTTATTTGTTCAAATAACATGAACTAAATTACGTTTTCGAAAATAGTATTCAAGGAAGACTGGTGCGCGATGTATTACAGGTATTTATACAAATGGAAAAGTCAAATATGTCTCTTACGGCTTCGTCTCTTTTAGAAACTCCACCACGGCTTTGTACATATCCAGTGTATAAATTTCTGCCTTATCCTTTTCAGTAAGCGTGACGCCAACTCTGGCAAAGTCCTTGTTGAGTAGTTCGAGGAGAGGGAACTGAAACAATTGAGGTGAGAAGATGATTATCGTTATGAAAGTATTTTCATATTTTCAAAGTTAATTATGAGATTGCAGAAATGAGTCACCTTATTCACTGACATATGATAACAAATATATTTGCGTCGAAGCCCACGATTTTTTTTTGTGAAGACTGTCACGACACTGTAAAATGCGACCCAAGCACTAATCAGATCCGTCGAAAACATTTTTTAATGCGTGCGGTGGTTCGTCAATACTTCCAAATTTTTATCAAGTCACATTTATACTTCAATCATTAGTACTTCGTAATATTGCCATTTTTTTAAAGCTCCGCGCCTTCAGTGATCAGCAGTATAAGTTTCAAGAAAAATACGTAGACTTCGGTAGGGTTGTTAAAGTTTAGGGAACAAGAGGATTTGGCTTTTAAATGCAAGAACACAATCCTTATTTACGAGAAAAGTCGTTACTTTTGAAAGCTGCTCACGAAATCATTTTCTGTTTTTCTGTTTTGTTACTTTACAAGATATATTTACAACCCGTTTATATAAGATATCTGCCGAAACTACTTCTTTTCTTTTTTCAGCTGCCTGGAATGTCAGCTAAGAGGTTGCGTACAGTTAAATAGTAAAATAGATATCGGCCGCTGACAGAGCTTCTAACATTAACGCGGCTGTGTGAGAAGAACTGGGTTGCGTGGAGTGTTTTCTACATTGCAGCAGGATGCGACCATCGTTCTCGTCAAATCCTAATTGAACGTGCTTCAGTAATTGAAGCATAGCGTGTGCGCTCAGGGATTTGAACTCCTTGTATATTTTGATGCTGCTGTTGTTGCCTTGAACGCAACTTGCATAATTTTCAGATCAGTCCTGCGGTAATTCGCAAGATTGAGAAACAAAATTACAAAATATAAAGTACTAGAAACCAACGAGAACACGATGCTCTACCACGGGAGAATATAGCGCGGAAAACAATATTTGACGCAAAAATACCGTTCAGTGTTGACGTCTAGTAGCTGAAACTGACGGTGAGTTTAATAGGGCATGAAGCAGGTCAGTTGTGTAATAACGCAAGTAGTTATGTTGCCCTTTTACTGCAGCCAAACGTCCTTACATGGTAATGAAGTACTAAAGCGCCAAACAGCCGACACAACGGACGAGCGTTTCTTCTTGTGTCGTCTATTTGGCGCTTTACTACTTCAGTAACGTGCACCAGCTAGCCCAACAATAAGTTCTGCTTGAAGTCCTTACATGGGTTGCCACAGCATTGTAAAAAGACGCGTAGAAAGCTGCTCACGTCAAAATGATGCAATACTGGCATTGTCACACTTAGGGTGCCTCAGCAGAGTCAGTACAACGCTAAAAAATGCGGGAAGTTCGAGCACTCACATCAGGGACGTCATTCTTCAGGTCGCCGAATGACTTCTCCGTCAATGCAGGTGGGCGTTTCATGGAAGCTAACTTCAGCTGAAAATATAAACGTTCTGTTATTATAGTGCTATTACGGAATAGCGTAAGCACAGATGTTGTTTGGTGATATATGCTGTGTTGGCTAACATGAGTGCTGGAGTAATACAATGCCATTGCAATATGCTCAATTATCGGCACTATAGGTTTCATAAGTTTAGTTTGTCCTCCAGTTAGACTCCACTTGTTGGGCAGTGGCATCACCAGAAATTTGCCTACTCGCAATAATAGCTTGATGTGCCGATTCCAACTCATCTTCGGTACTCCGTACAACCTTATCATAACTTACCACCTAGGGATTAACGTTTTTCGGTGAAACAAGCACTCAACGTTGTCATGCTATTTTGTTCGTGTCTACGTTATTGGCCGCCTATTTACAATAATAATAATAGTAGTAATAATAATAATAATAATAATAATTATTATTATTATTATTATTATTATTATTATTATTATTATTATTATTATTATTATTATTATTATTATTATTATTATTATTATTATTATTATTATTATTATTATTATTATTTGCTTTGTATACACATACACAGAAAAGCAAAGCGAGGAGCAAAGCTTCTCTAGCCTGTCATCTAGGCGAAACAGGACCATCCTCTCCAATAACTTGATGACATTTGAGTTTAGGGATATTCGCCGGTAGGACTTGAGGTGTCTTGCAGGGCGCCCGGCTTTAAAATTGATATCACCACCAGCGATTTCCCCTCAGCAGAGATTACACTGGTTCTCTATACTTAATTATACTCGTCCAGTATACGGTAAACCAGTAGACGCTCGAAGTAAGGCATCGCGACACCAAAGTCAGGTCTAGGCAGCTGCAATACGACGACCCTTTCAAGAATGTTGGACTGCCTTCGTTCAAAAGACACAGGTCATGGTCCGAAGCAAAACATACATGAGTCTGACCTCTTAAATTGGTTCTTGTACTTCCCAAAAGTGGGTGATGAGCATTAAAATCTCCTTTGATGATCCAAGGACTGGAGGTCGACGTCAAAACATTTCCAAGCCTTTTGTAGTTTAAACGGCTTGCTGGGGAAATGTAGCCTGCGACGAGTGTGAAGAAGAGCCTCTTCTTCTTTATGCTAAGGCGCACATACTGGTTGTCGTCACGAGGAGGCATGGCCTGCGCCATATAGGTGAGCTCTTTCCGAACGTAAACGAGGAACTTGCTGATATTGTCACACGTCGTAGAGGTAAAAGCTTCGTATCCTGATAATCTGAGGATTTTTTTCACGTTTGGTTTCTACTTACGTTTCCATCAAAAATCTAAGCAATATGTCTTCCCCTATGGTCTCTCGAACGATTGATTGGCCCGCATTTCAAGCCTCGGTGAACGCCAAATGCCAGAGCGGCCTTGCACGTAACATAGAGCTTGTGATTGCGGATGCGATGCATGCTGCAACGCGCTATTTCTCATGGTCACTTGCTCGCACAGACTTCGACATTGAGTTATAAAGGCTTCGTGCAGTACGTCGGCGTGCCGAGAAGAGATACAGACGCACAAAGTCGATTCTAGACCTTAGCGAGGCCATCCGCACGCAGAAGAAAATACGTCGTCGCATGGACAAATTAGACAACGAACGATGGCATTCATTCTGTAACTCGTAGGACCCCCGCAGAGCACTCTCTCGCGTATGGCGAACTCTCCAGGGCCTTCGCTCTTCTCCTCAGCAACGCCACCCCTTTAAGGCACTGGCTCTCTACCAAGGCTGTCGATAAGTGGATGTTGGAGAAGATTTTTGTGCAGAAATTGCAAGTGACAGAGTGCCGCAAAAGGATCTTGAAGGTTCCCCTCATGCAAGTTTCATCAATGGACGAACCTTTCTCCATAGAAGAAATGGAGGCTGCTTTAGCCATTTGCAGGCGTACCTTTTCACCCGGACCCGACAGCATAACGTATGCTGCTCTCCGCCACCTTGACCATGAAGCACGAGAGATCCTGCTGCATCATCTCAATTTCTCATGGAGTGACGGTGTTGTTCCCTCTGAGTGGAAGCTTAGCCGTCATGTACCAATCTTAAAGCAAGGAAAGTCTACCCTTTAACTACAATCCTATCGGCCTATTGCTCTCGCCAGCTGCGTTGGCAAGTTGATGGAAATGATGATCCTCACGCGCCTCGAGTGGTTGCTTGAACATTACAATGTTTATACAGACGAGATGACAGGTTTTCGACGTGGTCGTTCGTCGGTCGACAACGTGATTGATCTCGCGTCATCGATTTAACAACAGAAATCATCCCAACCACTCTCTGTAGCGCTATCTTTAGATGTGAGGGGTTTTTATGATAATGTCTCCCATGAAGCAATTCTTGATGCACTCGTGGCTGCTGAAATCGGAGGCCGCACTTTTCGGTGGATTCGGAGCTACCTCACCCAAAGGAGCTTCTTTGTAGTCACCAAGGATGGTCAAACTACCGACCACTATACCAGCCGTGGTGTTCCACAAGGTGGCGTTTAGGGCCCAGTTTTATTCAATCTGGCTCTGATTAGGCTGGCGGAATCTTTGCCACAGCCTGTCAGTCTATCAATTTATGCAGATGACATCTGCATCTGGGCTTCTGGAGTAACTTGCCCGCAAGTTCGCGCAAGGTTACATAAGGCTGCAACGATGACGTCTACTTATCTTCAGGGACAAGGTCTCGGCATTTCAACAGAAAAATGCGCATTAGTTGCCTTCACGCGAAAATCGATGGCTGAATACCCTGTGTCTATTAATGGCCAGCCTATTTTGTGCGAAAAACATCGGTTTTTATGAATCACTGTCGACCGCAACCTCTCCTGGAGCCCCCATGTATCCTACCTAAGGAAAAGACTCCTCTCCATCAGTCACCTCTTCAAAGCCATCGCCGGAAAAGCATGGGGACCGTCGGTGCGTTTTATGCTGCAATAATACAAAGCGCTCTTCATGGGTTTCTTGCGTTACAGCACTCCGGTGTTGTCAAGCGCACGGAGGACAAACCTCAGAGTGCTTGAGAGCATGCAAGCTCAAGCACTTAGAACTTGTCTAGGTCTACCGCGATGCGCATCAACGGCCGCAACAATTGCCTTAGCCAGGGAACATCCCATCAGAACGTATGTCGCCACAGAGACCCTTCGAAGTCATCTTCGGCACCTTTCCCGACTAAAGCCTCAACGCCTTGCTTCTCTCTCGGAAAGTAGACCAGATACAACTTTTTCAGGCATTGTAACCTCCCATCGATCTTCTCTTCCGCCTGCAGCAAGACCACCTTGTCGTTTGGGGTGTCTCCGGCAGCCACAAGTGCGGCTCTCCATTCCAGGAGTTACAAAGTCCGACTTGCCTACTTGTGCCCTGAATCAAGCTGCTGTACATGTGCTGCATGATTTCTACTCTGATTGAATTCACATTTATACAGATGGCTCTTCGACTCTGACCAGCTCAACTGGGGCGGTAGTTATTCCGTCGGCATCATTCTGTAATAATTTCAATATCAGCCTCGTCACAACGTCGACAGGGTCTGAACTTGCCACCCATGGTAGCGCAGTGCTTTATGTGCACGAACAGTCACCAAATAATTGGGCTATATTCTGTGATTCAAAGGCAGCCCTACAGTCACTTTTATCAGCTCTGCGCCGCAGCCCACATGAACAATTGGTAGCAGAGATACGATTACGCTACCATCAAGCGGTGGTCAGAGGCCACGACATTGTATATCAGTGGTTACCTGGGCACTGCAATATCACTGGCAATGAATGTGCAGACAAAGCTGCCCGTGAAGCACATGACGAATATGAAACAATCTCAATACCATTTTGAAGAACTCATCAGTCTTGCCCATACTCACCTCAGCAGTCTTGCCCATACTATAATTCTATGAAAATGAAATACACCAGAGTTTATCAACCGGCGCCTATATGCCATGGACTCACAGATGCAATTACAACTTTTACCCGGTTTTAAACAAGAAGAAACCTTATACTGTGCCGCCTGCGAATAGGAATGTCTTTTAGAAACTCCTATTCATTCCTAATTGGAATGGCGGACAGTGCCAACTGCAGCACATGTGGTGTTGAGTAAAGCACCAGACATCTCTTATGTGGCTGGCCCAGATACGAAGAAGAGAGGATTGCCCTTCGGACTGCTTTGGGGACTTAGACGACAGGCCTTTTACGGAGGAGAAGATTTTGGGCCAATGGCCTCGTGCGTCTGCTATGTACCGGGCTACAAAGGCGCTGCTGCGTTTTTCGAAGTGCACAAGCCTATATGACCTCCTGTGACGAAACTCAGCGATGAACGCTTGACTATGTAAATGTGCAAGGTGCGAACTTCTCTCTTCCTTCTCTTTCAATCCCTTCTCCGCTTTCCCCAGTACAGGGTAGCCTGTACTTGGAAAGGGGGCTCATCCTGGTTAACCTCCCTGCCTTTCCCTTATGACTTTTCTCTCTGTTTATCCAGTATACGGTCGTGAAAACTCTCACCCATGTTCCGTAATGCTTGATACGTCACACCGTCTTCACCTGGGGCAGTGCGGCGTTTGGAGATGCTGAGCGTGTGTCGCAGCTCCTCAAGAGTGAATTCTGCCTCGTCTCTATCTGGCAGGCTGGACCGTAGGAAGCAGTTATGGTACTCTGGCTTGTCAAAGAAGGAAGGTCGCCATTTGTGATGTCACTTGACATAGCAGAGACGAAAAGATCTGCAAGTGCCTCCGCTAGAAATTTTGGTGCCTGGCCAGTCGCTATGCACAATGCAGCCGTAGGGGTCTTGCAGATTTCGGGAGTGCGGAGAGCTTTCAGTATGCGCCATACAGTTCCAAAACCACTTCCAGTATGCAGCCAAATACATAAGGCTGCCCAGCTCTTGCGACGAAGCTGTTTTGTATGCTGCTGTATGGCTGCATGAATGCGATTGTAGATAGTCCAGTCGGTACGTCGTTTAGAGTGCTGCGCCCACCTATAATCGCGGCGTCAACATGCGAGGTGCCGCAAAAGCTTAAGTTCGGGGTTTGGCTTGCCGATACTCCGTCGTAGTTGTACTGTAGCTTCTCGTAAACACTCACTATCCAGTTTGAACAGACTGTCTTGAGATGGTACCTCTGAGATAAGTTGACGGAACTTGTCCCAGTTTATTTATTCGAAGTTTTAGGTCCAATGCAAGGCGAAGACACGTTCTAATAATATGTATTCACCCTACATGTGTAGAGCCAGCGGACTGCATGCACATACGAAGTTCCTAATTTCGTTGCTCCATATGTGCACTCGAATTGCCAATGCACTGCCATCCGCAACACACTGTGTTACTCTAATAGACGCCAGTCCCCGACACATGGCCTGTCACACCCATTTTTTTCTCTTAATCTCTTAAGTACAATCGTTTGCATCCCAATCTATACTGCCATATTATTTGCTAAATTTGTTATATTCCATTTTAACAAGAAAATGTTTTATGTCAGGGTCCGCAATGAACTTCCGTTACGGATCTAACGGATGTGACGTCCGGCGCCAACGAGTAAAATATGTTTTGTTGACAGCACAGAGTTTCATAGAACAATTACTAGAGGGAACTCTGGCGCTAGTGTCTATGGGACCTGCAAGCGGTGTGGTTCAGCCAGCATGGGAATTATAGAAAGTACATGAATTCACATAAACTTCATCCTTCTGGCTTCAAACGGCTTCGTGACTTTGTAAACTCCTGATTTTCAACGAAGTACTGTGTAATAAAAAAACTAAATAAACATTATTGAAAAAGTCCGAAAGAAGGATTCGAAGCCAGGAACTATAGCACTGAAGCACGATATTGAAACCATTACGCCACGGACGATTTTTTTTTCTTTATTGTCTCATGTGCAAAATTCACTCATTTATCAACACTTTGTGCATAACTTACATACATCATTACGCCACGGACGCATGCATCGACACGCGGCTTAGAACGCCCTTATCAATTTCTCGCGCGCAAGTCAGAGCTTTGAGAAGCCTGACGCATTTCGATTTGGCCACGTCGACAGGCTGAACCACTGCAATTTGTAGCAATTGTGTGTGTGTTCGAAGAGTATTCTGCACTTATAAAAGTACAGATTGCACTGAAATTTAGGACAGTGAAGGTAGATAGAGCGTATAACAAAGCCACAGCAGTGTCTGAATTCACAAGCATGAAGATCAAACAAATTCTTGTACTTTCCATCATCCCCACGGTGGCTGAACCATCGCAGCGCCAGAGTTCCCTCTATTAATTGTTGTATGAAACTCCATCGTTGACAGGGATGGCGCCGGCATCTAAGAGCGGTGCAACGAAGTACTGCATCGTGACACTAACGAGCGCTGACAGAGGGCACTTCGGCAGTCCCAGCGCAGCGGTGTTTCCAATGCGATATAGCCTAGTGCTTGCTCTTTCTGTACATGGTTTGTCTTAGCAACGCCTCCTAAATAAACAGGAGGCGTTGGTCTTAGACGTCGTGTTAAAGGCTTATGTCGGATCAGCCTGTGGAGCCTCATCGCCTACGGAGTGCAGCTTCAACGTGTATCAGCAGTGCTTACACGTCGCCTACTGCTTCGCTTGCGATGGCCCCAACTAAGAAAACGGCTTACTGCGCTAAGTGGCGCAGAAAGGCCACAGCGTCGACGGGCAAATCTCGCTTTGGTCCGGCGAGAGACACGCTAGTGTGAAGCAGAACGCCTTCGTGCGTTTGAGGCGCACTCTGCCACTCGCGTTACTGAAACTGAGCACGTCGCAACTCAACTGGCTGCCCTAGACACTACGGAGTCGGACCAAAATGCTCGTAGCGTCGCCGAAGCGACTCGGCAGCTATAAGCCGCTCGCCAACATGACGCCGCGCCCCAAGCAAACATGCTACGCGGCCGCCGGCCCGCAAATCGTGCGCCTTTCGCTGCAGCGAACCGTGAGTTCACGAAGCACCATGCAACAGCTTCTGTGAAGACACGTTTCACTTTGGTGTTCTCCCGATTACTATGAATGAGAGATCAACCATAATTTTTTCCTTCTCTCGCTCGCAATTCAACTGCAAAAAAAAAAATTCTGGCTCTCCCGCAATCGAGAGTAGATATGTAAGCATGAAATGGCTACAATATGGTATTTTTGCGTCCTGTGGTGCCGCCGCCTTCAACCGCTTTTCTTCAACAGTTGAGCGCTCTCAGCCTCTGTCGCTACTTTTTACCTCCGAAAATGATCGCTCGAGAATACCTTCCTACGTGCGTAGTTAAGTTAAACCTAGTTAAGACCTAGCAGCAACCAAGTTCACACCTAGCAGTAGCAGCCAGTAAGCTTCGCTGTGCCTAAGCTTTGCGCGACCGAGTGCAAACTTGCCTGATTTTTTCTTTTTGTCGGGTCGAAGTGGTCGGCTGCAAACGTGCGGCCAACTCACGGACCGCTGGCTTTGAAAAGAGCACAGGCAACCCTGTCTGTGCGCCAAAAGGTGACAAGCAAGTGTATGGTGCCCTGTATGTGCCTTTTGAACGTCGCTATCGGAAATTAAAAATGAAACTTCAGCCTACTAGAAGTTGCAGCTTGAGTGATATTGTGAACAAACATTCAGAAGAAATTGGAGGCAATGTAAATCATGAAATGCTTTTAGCTCTCTTTTTCGGCGACCTCCAAGTGACGTTGAGCCAAAAGCCAGAGTGGTTATCCGGGCACTCAAACGGACTCAAATGAGAACATCCGGGCATCGTTGCGAGAGCAAAACGAGATCATCCGGACAACCAGTCAAAACTTCAGAAAATGCGATCTCTTGCCGCCAGCCCTTTGTACAGGAGCGCATTACATACGCTAGTTTCTGCCAAAACAAATCGCGTCTGCTGTCTCCACTACTTCTGATGTGAAACAGTTGTTACCGTTTGCTACTGCGTCTGCAAAAGCTGACGAAGTGCCGCGGTACAGGTGTCAGTGCTCGTTGCTAAAGTTGGTAACAAGCAATTGCGAATGGCCATTACGAAGCTGTATAACACTTCAAGCCACACAAACACCTTGCTTCAGTAGGTGTTCCAAATTCGTTTCGGCCACCGCTTCGCCTTCGCGTAAGCCACAGTATGTGACGTCGACGAGGACACTGGCTCGTGGAGGAAGCGTTACACTGTCTGCAGAAACACGAAGTACGTCGTGACGCCGTAGGCCGTATTGCATGTCGATTGCTCGTTCTGCTTAGAATCTGATACGACGCTCTTGCAGATCAGTAGTAGCGCCTTACTCCTGCAGGTAGCCAACCCCAAGAATAACGTCGCGGGAGCATTTGCGTAAGACAAGGCAGCTCGTTACGAATGTAGGTCCTTGAATCTCACCTCTAGTCGTGCAGGCACCCAGTGGAGTAACGACGTAGCCGCCAGCCGTTCGAATCTGCGAGTTATGCCTGTGCGTGATTACTTCGGCTGCGTTGCCATTTTCCTGCTTAATATGGAGTACTCGGCGCCAGTGTCCACTAAAGGACTAATGGCGTAACCGTCAATACTCACTGGTATATCGAGCGAAAGCCGGTCGTCGCGTTCAGCTGTAGGTGATGTCGGATCGGTATCTTTCCGTATCTGCGTCGATTGGAGGTCTTCAGCACCTTTACCGTCAGCGACCTCGCCCCCAAAGATCGCCTCAGTTAGTTTTCCGGCCGGGGACTGGGCGACCACTCGGGAGAACATCGCTGGGGTGGCGGTGAAAATCGTCTCAGACGGCTATCGCGACTGCCGCCCGGCAGGCGGTGGCAAGCGCTGCTGAGAGAGGTAGTCCACAATGTCCCGGGGTCGCTGGCCGTATCGGGGAGGCGGCGAGTATGCGGAAAAGCCGCGAAGCCCAACGCTTCAGACGGTATAGGCACTGGCAGTACAAGTGGTGAGCTTCACCGCAGTGGAAGCACAGAGACCGGTCATCGGGTGTGCGCCAAACATCCGACTTCCGAGGGGGCATGCGTCTGACCGCTTGCGCCGAACGATGAGCAACCGGAGTGGCATGAGCAAAGGGCGGCGGCGTCTACCCACAGTCGTAGTACGATATCGGCTGCGCCACTGAAATTACACTGTAGGAGGAGCACGAAGCTTAAGGGTCATGCAGCTTGTGCCAACCTTTGTCTTTGAAACCTTCTACTCGCCATCATTCCCTTGAGACGTCCATCACTTTGTCGAACGCTGATAGCGCAACCATGACGTCTTCACTTTGCACATTGGAGAAGAGCCAGTAGAGCTTGAAGCGCAGGTCTTGGTTACCCGGGTCGATGACAATGCACTGCTCTCTATTCCCTTTCATGTCTGTCGCTGCAAGCATTTTGTTTACTCATTAATCATCATCATCATCATCAGCCTATATTTATGTCCACTGCAGGACGAAGGCACCTCGGGAAGCAGTCAAACAAACCAGTGTGTCTAGAAAATCTTCAAACCTCTATAGCCGGGCTTTCACGTCAGCGTGAAAAAGTACTGTGTTCAACATCGTTCATCTCGAAGGCAGTTTCGGAAAAATCACGTCGTAATCCGGCAAAACAGAAAAATGCAGCCAGTTCCAGCAAGTGAAATCTGTCAAAACAGCGTAGCTGTGGTCGTTCTGTTTCTTTGATTGCCGCGTATGTTTCTTTTTTTCGCTGTGGTAGTCTTGGTTTTAGCCCGAAGGAACGCCCACATCTACGCTGTTTCGACAAATTTGACTTCGTGGAACTGGCTGCATTTTATTAGTGAGACATGAACAGCAAGGTAACGTAGAAAACGCTTTTATTCACTGTTTAATCCCTCGCATTGCTTGGGTCTTCGCCGGTGTCACGTCGGGCGTTCTTTTTTCTGCCTTTTACAAGAACGACTTTATGATCACTGTCGTATACGGTCAGTGAACGCCGCTCGCGCCGAGCGGCGTCCATCGTGCGAAGGACGCGTGGCGCAAACACCTGCTATTATACCCCGGTGCCTCTCCTCCTCCTCCCCGGCGTGCTCTCCGATTGGTCAGCTCCTCTGCTCCCGCTGACTGGGAGGAGAGGTACACTCCCGGCTCACGTGACCTCTCCGGCTGTGCTCCTGCGTGACGGCGTCGTCATCGACGGCGCATGCTCGACAAAACACTACCGCTGTTAAAACAGGGTACCTAGAACCATGGCGCTGACGGGCCGCTGGTAACGCTCCTGCGTATTTACGCATTCCGCGTCCGTACGCTAGCGTGACCTGAAGTGGAATCCTGGGCTAAAGGCGCACGCTTGTAGAAGGGTAATACATCTGGACCATATAAATGTGTTGTGCTGGCATTAGAAAACAAATGCAAAGGAGAACAGTTTCTATAAAGGCTTCGTTAGAAGATTTGGTGATGGCCGAATAAACGCCATCCTTAGGGCCCCATGTAGAGCCGACTTGGAGCATTGTAGACATTAAGAAAATTCCTACTTTACGAGAAGTTAATGCCAAGCACGCCACCATCCCTAATGCATTTCGGTAGTCGCGCGATGTGCCTTTGTTTGGGCATCCCTTCACCGACCGAAATGCCACCGATCTTTGAGGGCTCATGCGCTCCGCGTTGCGCAACACTGAGAGATAAGCAGTCAATGAGTTGATAAGTATGATAAGTAGAGAGTAGAGGTTATATGGGTTTCATCATGGTTGATAGCGGTTTGATGAGGATGGGTAAGGTACTAAATGGCAATAAGGGTTTATAATGATCGGAGCAATTCTGATAAAGTTGGTAAGGACCTATAAATCGGATCGAGTCGATAAGTTTATCGAGTCGATAAAGGGTCGGATCGAGTCCGATAAGTTTGATAGCAACCGATAATTGTTGATAAGGGTGAGATCATGTCGGACAAGTTTGATAAGGACAGATAAGGTTTGATAAGGATTGGACCAATAGCGATAATGTTGATAACGATTTGTAAGTGTTGATAAGTGTTTACAGCGAACAGACCAAGCACTCAAAAACCCCTCAAGAATAACCCTTCTCAGTCATCAAGAACAGTAATGAAGACGGCAATGAGGCACGTCTTTTACGCAATTCATTTCCTAATGTTGTTGTATATCAGGCAATATATCACCACCTATATTACAATAATACATACTATACATTGCTATTATTACGTGTAACAAAATAATTAAAATTTATTATTGCTCACCTTAATCAGCTCAAGTTCAAACTTCGTAAGTGTCGTGCTGATATTGTCTATATCATCATCGCTTATGTCTGGATTGACAGTCTTGATGGCAACTTTAATTGTGTCTTGCGTTACAGGACTCCTGACACTGAGCATAAATAACTGGAAGAAAAAGAAAACTCCGTCTACCAAATACGTTTGTTCATTCCGTACTTCAAATCATGTTGCCTTTGTGCTTCTACAGAAAAAGTCGTAGTTTTACCCAAAAAGTGAAGCATCGATTGCGATAGCCATTTAGTGGACAGCTAAACAAAGTTAGGATAGTAGTTTTATCAGCCGTATCAACTTGTAAACATTCGCATACAAACTAGATTAACAAGCATGGTGTCACGCACGAAGAATCGAATATGAACACACATCTCTCTCGATGACCGCGTGCAGTCGCAGTCAAAACGCTGGAGTGAGGAAGCGTGGCGGCAGCAGCGGGCGAATTTACCTTCGTACTGCCTCTTACTTCAGCGCGAACTAAGGGTCGAGAACCCAGCGCACAGGAAGCTATCGGCACCAACGCAGATACGTTTCAAGATAGGGCCCGCGCGGTCTCGCCATACGCAGCGGCCTCCCAAGTAGAACGCCGCCCCCCCCCCTCCCTCCCTCTTCTTCCGGTGCCTTGCGCTCAATAGAAGACGGCGCGCCGCCTCCCCGCATTCCTCGCTTGCGCGTGCGAGATTGAGCCACCATTGCCGGCTCACCCTCGTACGCTGTCAATCGCACATATAGCATACGGCGCGCGGCAACAATTTAATCGCAGTTGGACTTTATATAGAATATCACGGTGACGTCGACGGCGACAACGGAAATGCGCTTGGAGGGTCCATATAACTCACTGATCGCAATAGTGAATATTTTGCGTGGTTTTAGGGTGGTATTAACGTCTAAAGCGTGCAACTTGAAGTACACCTTTTGATAACTAAGTTCTTGTTCTTTCTTCTTAGGCATCATATTTCACCCATCAATGGATGTCCTAATGTTTTCACTCCACTAATTATTAATCCTTTAATTACGGAGCAATAAATATTCGAAAAGGGTTTCTTTTCAATTTAAATGTGGAAAATACAATCAGAATAAGCAGAATTAACCAAAGGAAAACAATGTTTAGGGGTAACTTTGTAGCAATAGGGGGAAGTCCGCATGCAGTAAACTTCAAGTGGGCTTCCCCCCAAGACACCTATGCCTTTGTTTGGAATTTGTACAGACAGCTGTCGTGATATCTGAACCATAGATTTATTGAAAAATTTGGATTATGCAATAAATATAAATAAACTGTTCCTCTAAATTTCTAAGTCATGATGGCGAAGGCGCAAGCAGATTTTTAAGGCTGAGTTTCATATTTCATCGCTATATAAGTGGTTTACATTTTAGTGTAATCCCTTACTAACTTCGTTTCTCACGCACCTCTCACCTTTTGAAGGCATGCCGAAAGTTATCCGAGCGTGGGTTAAAAAAATAATTCTTTTTTACGCCAAGAACGACAAACAACCCCCAAATCGCTGCGACGGCTCTGCGCACCGTTGTCACTTGTCAAATCTCGCGCCATGGGTTAATAGCAGCCGCTATTTGTACGTTTTACTGCACCGGACGAGTTAGCACAGTGGTCGTGGCGTTGCGATGATGAGCTCCATGTAGCGGGTCCGATTTCGGCCATGGCGGCCGCATCCCGATGGCGATGGAATGCTAAGACACTCGTGTACCAGGCATCGGGTGCAGGTTAAGGAAGCCTAGGTGATATAAATGAACCGAAGTCCCCCAGTACGGCACGCTTCATACTCAGACTGTGCTTTTGTCGCGCAAAACTCAAGAATACTTTTAACACAAAAGCCTTTTATGCCGGGTTTGACGATTTATATCCTGTAAGGGATGTAACGAATCTGACGTTGGCTCCGGCGCCGCCATCTAGGAGTGTTGAAAGGAAGTACTGCATCGTGACACTAACGAGCGCTGACAGGGAGCGCTTCGGTAGACACAGCGCAGTGGAGGCTCCAACACAATGTAGCCATAGACTAAAGAACGAAGTGTAGCCTCGTGCATAGTTTCATACAATAATTATACAATAAATAGTCATACAATCAAAACAACATTAAAATTGTCCGATTTCAACCTCTAGCCGAGAAACCCAATATTGAAACCATTACGCCACGAACGTTTTTTATTATTGCCGATTTTGACATTACACACCAATGACAAAAAAACACCAAGAAATCACAGAAGATAAAACTTGTCAGCGGCCGCATCCTCTACAACGTTTACAGGCACAACATATTCAATTTTCTTTTTTTTTCAGTGCAGCCAATTTGTCCAGCATTTCAATCCATGTTGGCTGTTCAGGGAGTTCCCGGTGGACATCCCTGAACCATACTACACTTTCAATGACGTGACCGCATGCCGATCTCAGTGCGACATTTATTTTATTTTATTCAAAAAGTACTACAAACAGGAAATCCAAGTAAGGTGAGCAGAATACAGAAGGTTAATTACACAAAGGAACAGGATGAAACAAGTTTGTTCCACGCTTTTCACATATACAACTCTAACTAGTGCACGAAATAACACCATTAATTACACAAGTGGTGTGCAGGTTACGGGCGCTGGGGAAATGCTGCATTACTGAACTGCGATCTAGAGCTATAGTTTTCCACAAACTGTGGAGGCCCAGGAGCATTCTAGCGTCACAAGGAAAACCCCCTGTCTCGCCTGGTAAGAATCTCATCACTGTGGTTTTAACGGTAACTCTTTATTTAACGTCCTTTGAAGTACATTCCAGAAAAAAATTGAGTCCCAGCAATTTAAAAACACGTGCTCAATCGTCGGAAGTTTCTCACACAAGAAGCAGTTAATTGACCAAGGAACAAAAATACGTTTGGTATGCATCCATGTTTTATCTGGTAAGTGTATTAGTGTGTAAAAAAAAGTTTTTACCGAGGGTCTACTGGCGTTCTTTTAAGCTTTTTGCGAACATCACCTGGGCTTCCACAGTTTGACATGTGGTAAATCGGTACAAAGAGCATAATGCCTATTAGGTCCTTATACAATTGTTTGATAGTAACATTGGAGAGATACTGCATTGAAAAGCGCACATGCAACAGTCTGCACGCAAGCGCGACTTCTCGTAGATAACCTTTAACTGCACCGCACATTGCTTCAACCGAACATACAACAGATCCTGGAAGTTGACGACATACACGGACTTGGATGACTGTGCGAAGGAACATATCGTTCTGATCGCGAAGGTACAGGATCGTCCACTCTTAGTACGAACACTGGCGCAGCGTGACTGCGCTCCGCGGAGCGCCAGCGCACACGGCGCGGCCGCGCATCGAAGCTAAAGCCCAGACCACACGTACGCTCGCGGACGCGCGCTAGCTCGCGTCTACGCGCTTTTGGCCTGCCGCGCCTTGCGAGGAATGGCGATTTGCATCCATAAAGACGCGCGATAGCGCGCGCTCACTGGACGCACTCATAGACGTGGCCTTGGCAGACGCCACGTCGTACTTTGTTATTGACAGTGTTTCAAAATGCTGCGATGTCTATAAACGTAACTGTTATATCTTTAGAGCTGTTAGATCAGCTCAAAAAGGAAAGAAGACGCACTTTCTTGGACGATATAAATCTTCTTCACTGAGAGTTGTACCGCGCCCTAGCTGCCTATCCAGGCGCGCCGACGCGAGGCAGCCCAAGCACGCGAAGTGACGCAGGCGAAAACGGGCTTGGAGACGGGCTTCGTGTCGCCTGGTAAAGCGCGCGAGCGAGCCGTGTTTGTGCTGTCTGTTGTCTGCTAAAGCGCAACGCTCTCGCGCACTTTAGCAGACGACACGATGCCCCACCTCCAAGCCCCTATGCGCTTGCGCCGGTTAGCTTCGATGCGCGGCCGCGCCCTGTGCGCTGGCGCTCCGCGGAGACCGGCCACGCTAAGCCGTATTCGTACTAAGAGTGGACGACCCTGTAGATAAAGCGCGATACAACTTGTGTGCACAAATAAATGTGCTAGAACAAGACCACCTTTCTGTACGGGCAAGAACAAGCTTGTAGGGCTGGTTCTTTCCCAAGTTGCTGCCCATATGAAAACGGCGAAGACACGGTGGATTTTTTAAATGTTGATCCGCGAAGCATACAACACATTCATGACTTACCGTATTTTGGAGGTAAGAAATAGGTTAGACTGTGGCACGTGAGAACATTGGCACTTGTCGCCCTTGCCACGCATTAGCCTTTTCCTTTGCTATTGCCGCTGGTTCATCCCAGTAGGGCCCCGGCTCGCGATCAGAATCAAGTGACACGCCTAGATACGTTGTTGCTGATGTTGACCATTGCAATCGGTAGTAGTAGTGTGGCGTTTCATTCGACATGTCATGACATTCGACATGACATGACATGACATTCTACATGTCAGAAGCCATAACAATTCTCCCAGTTTATTTGCGTCCCGGTAAATTTGCAAAATGTTTTAACTGCCACCGCGGCTTCACAGTACTCACTCTATTTGAGCAGGAAACGGCAATGTCGTCAGTATACGCCAAATGTTTCACATGCCTTGATGGTAACCTGTAGCCAATTATCCGTTCATTATTCTGGATGTCCATGCAGAGAGTCTCATGGTAGGCCGTGAACAATAGCGGTGACAGTGGACATCGCTTCCTCACAGAAAACTGCACTTGCAGGCTGTCAGTAAGCTCCCCATTTACAGTGACCCGAGTGGAACAGTTAGCATACGGCATTCTGACACCGTCTGTTATTACGCTTCCTACACTGGAATGCTCGAATATTGCGAAGAGAACATCGTGAGAGACACGGTAAAAGGCTTTTTCGAGATCTAGTTGCATCATCGCCACTCGGTCACCAAATCCATCGCAACTTTCTAGCACGCTTCGAGCTACGTGTATGTTTTTGGCGATGCTTCGACCATTTATACCTCAGGTCTGATGCGTGCGAACCAGCTTCGTTATCACACCTTACAATCGTTTGCCCAACACCTTCATGAATATACTATAGTCGACGTTGATAAGGCTTTTCGGGGGGTGAGACCCCACCAACAGAGGTTTTTCAGGTGCCTCCGTTTTTGGAATGAGAACGATGTGTGAATTTGTGAAGGACAGTGGTATAACGCCTAGGAGCAACAGTTTATAAAACATTCAAAACAATGGTAGCCCAGATTCTGCTCAATGTTCTCGCCGAAGCATATCAACAAAATCGTATACGCCATGGACGCATGCATCTGCTTCTTCTTTCTGGGGTTTTACGTGCCAAAACCAGTTCTGATTATGAGGCACACCGTAGTAGAGGGCTCCGGATTAATTCTGACCACCCGGGGGTTTTTAACGTGCACTACAACGCAAGCACACGGGCGTTTTTGAATTTCGCCTCCATCGAAATGCGGCCGCCGCGGCCGGGATTCAATCCCGCGATCTTGTGCTCAGCAGCGCAATGCCTTAGCTGACTGATCCGGCGGGTGCGGTCGCATGCAACGACAAGTGACATAAAACGCCCTTATGGATTTATCGCGGGCAAGCCAGTGCATTGAGATGCGTGGCGCGTTTCGATTTGGCCACTTCGACAAGCTGAACCGTTGTAATTAGTAGCGATGTGCACGTTCGCAGCGTCTTCTGCACTTGGAAAAGTATAGATTGCTCGAAAATTTACGGCAACGAAGGCATATAAAGCGCAATAAACAAATCCACCAGAACGTCCAAGTCCACAAGCACGACGATCAGACAAATCCATGTACTTCTGTGGTCTCGTGTGGGCAGTTAGCGTCGGATTAGCCTGTGGCGCTTCGTCGCCTACAGATTGTGGCTTCAACTTGCATCAGCAGTGCATCGCCTACTGCTTCGCTTATGATGGCGCCATCCAAGAAGGTTAAAGACAACTGCTGCGCTAAAAGGCGCAGAAAGGCAACGACATCGCCGGGCGAATCTCGATTTGCTCCGGCGAGAGACACGTCAGCGTCACAAAATGCCTTCGCGCGTTCGCGGCGCACGGTGCGAATTCTGCCACTTGCATTCCTGTAGCTGAGCGTGTCGCAGCTCGACTGGCTGCCGTAGCCACTACAGAGCCGGAGCAGAATGCTCGCCCCTTCGCGGAAGCCACTCGCCAGCAGGACAGCGGTCGCCAACAGGACGCCACGAGCTATATGCAAACGTGCAATATGGGGTGCTATGCAGGATGCGCAGAGTTTGGCGAAACTCGGAATCTTCACGAGCTCTGGCGACGTCCTAAGATGAAAGAACCAATGATAACAAGACAAAGTTTGTCCGTCGGCACGCCTCCAGTTTCATTGGTTTATCTAGATTCACTTTGGGTGGCTATCATCCCTCGGACGTTGCCATATGGACGGTCGACAAACAGAGGATCACGTGATCATACGATCGGTGCATGGTTGTGCATTCTTTCGCTTGTTTGTCGTTCCACCGAGTGCATTACAGGCACAAGCAAGTTGTAAAATAAATGTATTTAGTACAATTATATTAGTCAAACTACCGTGGGTTATCAGCATACTAAAGTTTACAAAATTTACTCTGAATGTGTGTTAAACTAAATTGTAGTTTAATACGTTTAGCGTTATACCACGAGGGGATGCTCGGCCTCCACTTCTTTCCTCCGGATTGGATTGGCGCGGTTCGCTACGTGCTTGCTCTAGCATTTCCGAGCACAGATTACTGTGCACTTGGTCTTCTCACTGAGCTTTCCACAGATCGCTCGTTGCTGGCGCTAAAGTAAGGCTGTGAGACGAAGTAGCGTCGGCTAGCGCAGAAGTGCTTTGCCACGCGCTTACCGTGTAAGCACTCAGGAATGCCGGAAAGCATTCATACAAGGGTCAGAAAACTACGCTTTATTTTCTTTTACTTTCTGATGCATCTTCATACTGGCTAGCGCCGAGCGGTGGCTTTTAACAACCGCAGGAAAGAATCTTCATACTGGGTAGCCCCGAGCGATCCGTGGCTTCTAACACACGCAAGAAAGGGCCTTTGCAGCGCACGTGGCCATTGACTGCCACCACATCCATCCCAGGTGGACTCCAGCATCGGTGCAGTTACCGTGTACCCACCGCTGACGAGGTGGCGCTTCGCTTCTTGACAATGAATTTCTATTTTTTGCCTGTGAACGTCCATGATGGGGTCCATAAAGTTCACGCTATCGTTAACTGTCTTCCAATGCGGATTGAGGCATAGCCCCGCTAGCATCCACTTAATTTTGGGATACAGTTGTATGCGGCCAATTCGTCACTATGAAGAATAATCCCCGGTTGAACACTGGCTGCAATAATGGCGCCTAGCAACGCCGCCTTTCGTCGCTCGACCTTGAAAAGTCGCAGTACCCCTCTGGTCGCGCAGACCATGCCGAATACCCATGGGCCACCATCTTTAACACCACTGTAATTTTGGCGGCTCGGCGGAACCTTGTTGCCCGTCATTAGTCGGCCTCGATCGCAGCTGTCGTTTGAGATGGCTTCTCTGTCATCGGTGATGTATCGGAACCACGGTGTCGCAAACACTGTCAGCGTCGAGAAACGCTCGCTTTTCTATAGACCCAGTGTGATGGCATTTGTTCATCACAAGCACGGCACACTAATCAGTGGCAACACCTTCCTGCGTTAGAAGTCTAATTTCCTAACTGCACACGAGAGCCCTCACCCGCCAAAAATGCCATTGCTGCGCTGTCGTTACAATACCAATCTGCGATCGCTGTTAGCTAAGCAGCAGAGGCAATCGGCAAGCACATTGGAGTGAACAACACACTCAAATTATGTGTACATGCGCACGGAGGCACCTTCACTGGGCAAGCGATGACAATCGATGAATTGCGTCTCTGGGCAGCACGCTCTTATTCGCAATGCATCGCGGAGGCTTCGCGCACGTAGATAAACTGGTACATTTTCACTGTGCTGCGTCACCACGGACCCTAGAATACCGCACAGCCATTTTGCTGCGACAGCTGTTGCTCCCGTCTGTATGGGTAGAGTGCCGTTTCAGTTGCTAAAGCGGCGGCCTTAATAGCCGCCTCAGTGAAGCACCTGCGGTGAACAGCCATGCTGCAACGCTGCGTTGCCATTCTTCTAATAGACAGGGAATGGACGCATCAATGTCATGACTGACTTTATCGAACATTAGAGAGCCTACATGCAAGCGCTGTTTTAAAACAGCGCTTGCATGTAGGCTTCCTATCGAACATAGCACTGCAACGCCCATGGCGACTGCTCACCGTATGAACTCCCTCGTGCGTGCTACCCTCTAGAATGTATCCGCTTCTAAGCTTTCGCTTCACTGTCGCCACTCGCGGTATAAAAGTCCAAATTTAATAATTCGCTCGATCTCCTTTGTCATCACAAATTTATAACATTCAAAACAGTAAACCGATACTTTAAGAAATAAAACGTTCGTTACTTTATTTGTTGCATTTTAACGTAATGGAGTGAGGGAAAGTGTTGGTGCAAGAATGCAATGCATGTGTCCTATTCGCATTCGACGGATGATAGAAAGAGAATGGCTGAAAGAGGAGGCGCGCCCTTGACGCGCCCAGGAAAGGCGTGGCAAGCGGCTCACGGCAAGTGTACAGATAGAAAGCGGGACAGTCACGGTATTGCTAAACTGCGATAATACGTTGATAGCAATACGTATCTCGGCTTTATCTCGACATTTCTTTTTCCCTGCTGTTTTTGCATGTTCCTTGCTATCTCCGTTCACTGACTGCCATCGAGCGAATTTGAGTAAAACTTGTGCGAACGAGAAACTCGGCGCATCCTGCATAGCACCCATGGTCACAGACCCGCAAATCGTGCGCCTTTCGCTGCAGCGGGCGGTGAGTTCACGAAGCAAACATGCAACAGCTTCTGTGAAGACGCGTTTCACTTTTGGGTTCTGCCGATTCCTATGAAAGAGAGATCAACCATAACTTTTTTTTTTCCAACTCTCACAGTATATTCTAGCGATCGCTGGTGCTTGCGTACACTCGTTCATGCATATCACTACTTGCAATGCTCCTACAATTTGAATAGACACGGATCATTAAGAATATTGTTAGTGGCAACCTTAAAAAAACGTGGACTGCTTGCACTAGTGGTGCAAGGCTGGAGTAAACAGCTGAGTTGGTGATCGACGTAGCTTTTCTTCCAGGTTTTACTAGGCTTGGCTAAGTTTTCCTAGTAAATACTAAGTGCTGCTAAGCACACTTACAGTGTACTAGAATTGTAGTACGCTGTAGCACAGTGTTCCGAATAGGCTCGCCGCCGACGCGCAGATTCTCCCTTGGCCGCGCGACGCGCTTCTAGATCAGCGGCGGCTTCTTCGAGTGTCCGGATCTTTGGTCGCCCCATGTCGAGGGTACATGTACTCGCCACAGAGTCGGCGAGAGTTCTGCCGCCGTCGCCGTGGCTCCGAGCTCTAACTCCCCGGTGATGTGACGGCCAAGCTGCGCCTCCACACTTTCCGGGGCGTGGCTGGTCGAAACCTGCCGAGCCGCCACCAGAGGCGCCTGCAGTCACGGACACCGCGCGCGTTCGGCGCGAACGCGGGGACATAGGCGGGGAAATGGCGAAACGCGGACGGCGTCGACAGCAGCTCCGCCGTTGCCTCGTTGTTGCTGCTATAATTTGTTTCTCTCTCTCTCTCTCTCGCTTTTATTATTGCGATAGCAGTTATATGGACACTTCAACCGGATTTATGCCGTCGGCGTCGTCGTCGGCGTCGTCGTCGTCGCCGTCGTCGTCGCCGTCGTCGTCGCCATCGCCGTCGCCGTGAGGTTCCGTATAGATAAAATCTTCGCCGCGCGCCGTATGCCCCAGAGGCAGCGTGCGGGGACGCGTGCTATCACGGAGAGCGAACGCACTCAATCTCCCACGCGCAAGCAAGGAAGCGGAAAGCCAGCGCCGGAGGGAGCAGGGGGGCACTTCTTTGCCAACAACCGCGCTCGTCGCTCGTCCGCACAGTCTCTTACCCACGCGCAAGCAAGGAAGCGGGAAGCCAGCGCCGGAAGGAGCGGGGGGGGGGGGGGGGGGGGCGCACTTCTACGCTCGCTGCCAATAACCGCGCTCGTCGTTCGTTCGACCGCACCGTCTCTTATCTCCACACGGCTCTGACCTTTATGCGCCGTCCATTCGCCGCTCAGTTTTCGTTGAAGCTATAGACCGCACGTACCTTCGCCCGCTGCTGCGGCGTATATATGTGCTTGCTGCCAGCGTTTTGACAGTCGTTGTCTGCAGTCATTCAGTGTGATCTATTCATGTTTGTTTGTGCGCGCTCACACCACGCTTGTTCAATCAGTTAGTAATAGTCGGGCCACATTTTCCAACGCACGCTACACATGCAATGCTGCCCGGGTCGGCAGTGCAGCGCTACAGGTGTGTCCCTTCGCACGCGCTGCCCACGGGAAGCGCTTCTCATCAACACCACCGTTTCACACGCGCCTTCTCGTAGTCATCGAGTCTCTCTTCATGTCGGTCTACTTGCGCCGCAGCACACCTGCTTACTTAATCAGCTCATGTTTACTACAATTCATATTGCTACCAAAGCCGCTCACCTTACTTCGTATGACATTGCTGTGTTGCTATCGCATTCATCGCTTCGCCCTTAGGGCGAAACTGTGACATTTTTTTTTTCTATTTCCCCCTCCCGAGAGTAGCGCGCACCGCGCGCCTGCTCTTATTTCCTCTCCTTATCGTCCCATGTCAAGGCAACATGTGCAGGGCACCGAGAGGAGGCGAAGCGCACGCCACTCCACGAAGGGGTTGCTAGGCAACCCAGGTGACTCATGCCTCAG
>NC_051164.1:72254595-72283194 GCF_013339745.2 Dermacentor silvarum | reverse complement strand
GTAATTAGTCTTGTCTTAAAATTCACTAATAAATTAAAAGGGAGTATATAAACTGGAACTGGAGAGCTGGAAGAACGCCAACATTATACTTATCCATAAGAAGGGAGACGTTAAAGAATTGAAGAATTACAGACCCATTAGCTTGCTTTCAGTATTGTATAAAATATTCACCAAGATAATTTCCAATAGAATCAGGACAACACTTGACTTCAGTCAACCAAGAGAACAGGCTGGCTTCAGGAAGGGATATTCTACGATGGACCATATCCATGCAATCAATCAGGTAATCGAGAAATCTGCGGAGTACAATCAACCTCTCTATATGGCTTTCATAGATTATGAAAAGGCATTCGATTCAGTAGAGATATCAGCAGTCATAGAGGCATTGCGTAATCAAGGAGTGGAGGAGGCATACGTGAATATCTTGGCAAATATCTACAAGGATTCCACAGCTACCTTGGTTCTCCACAAGAAAAGTAGAAAGATACCTATCAAGAAAGGGGTCAGGCAAGGAGACACAATCTCTCCAATGCTATTTACTGCATGCTTAGAAGAAGTATTCAAGCTCTTAGACTGGGAAGAATTAGGAGTGAGGATCGATGGCGAATATCTCAACAACCTTCGGTTCGCAGATGACATTGTCCTATTGAGCAACAATGGAGACGAATTACAACAAATGATTGAGGACCTTCATCGAGAAAGTGCAAGAATTGGGTTGAAGATGAATATGCAGAAGACAAAGATAATGTTCAATAGCCTGGCAAGCGAACAAGAATTCAGGATCGCCAGTCAGCCTCTAGAATCTGTAAAGGAATATGTTTATCTAGGTCAATTACTCACAGGGGACCCTGATCATGAGAAAGAAATTTACAGAAGAATAAAATTAGGTTGGAGTGCATACGGCAGGCATTGCCAAATCCTGACTGGGAGCTTACCGCTGTCGTTGAAAAGAAAAGTGTACAATCATTGCATTCTACCGGTGCTAACATACGGGGCAGAAACTTGGAGGTTAACAAAGAAGCTCGAGAACAAGTTAAGGACTGCACAAAGAGCAATGGAACGAAAAATCTTAGGAGTAACGTTAAGAGACAGGAAGAGAGCGGTGTGGATCAGAGAACAAACGGGGGTAGACGATATTCTAGTTGACATTAAGCGGAAGAAATGGAGCTGGGCAGGCCATGTAATGCGTAGGATGGATAACCGGTGGACCATTAGGGTTACAGAATGGATACCAAGAGAAGGGAAGCGCAGTCGAGGACGGCAGAAAGTCAGGTGGGATGATGAGGTTAGGAAATTCGCAGGCGCAGGTTGGAATACGCTAGCGCAAGACAGGGGTTATTGGAGATCGCAGGGAGAGGCCTTCGTCCTGCAGTGGACATAAATATAGGCTGATGATGATGATGATGATGATATAAACTTTGAAACAACGGCATTGATTTATGATTGTAATCAGTAAAAGTCTTAAATCTCAAATTCCCTTTTCTGAAGAAGTACAAGATATTCTACATATGAAACGTGCGTGTGACTGCGAGATGCAAAACTGTCGGCTATGGAATATGCTAAATTGTTCTCAGAATGGCACTGTCGATGTAATAACGACATTTGTACAGAATAAAAGAAGCTTTGCTTAATTTTTTTACAGAGCGACACAATATGATTATTCTAATTAAGATGTTCATCTAGTGTGATACCCAAGTATTGAATAGAACTTACTTGCTCAAGCACAGTCCCAACGGAAAAAGATCACCACGAGTGACTGGTGGCCGGAGCAGCGAAATCGCGACAGGCGGTGCTTTTGTTACCGCGCGCGCCGATAAAGAGTGCTAGGCACATTCCATTTTCTACAGCAGGGGTGGCTGGCAGAAACCGACCCATCTTAAAGCCCGTATTTTGAAAGCTAGCATACGCCTCACTTTTCGGCGAAGCTTTGCGCCAACGAGGCCATGATAAAGAAATCGTCATCGCTAATAACACCCGTACTTAAAATATCAATAAATGGGCTCACGTGTGCAGCCTAATTGGCGCATAGCTTGGCCGAAGTGTGAGGCACATGATAAGTTTTGAAATGCGGGCTTTAAGATGGGTCGGTTTCTGCCGGCCACCCCTACTTTGTAAAATGAAATGTGCCTGGCATTCTCGCTATTGACGTGTTTGGGAACAACAGCGCCGCGTGTCGCGATTTTTCCGCTCCGGCCACCAGTAACTTGTGCTAATTTTTTCCCGTCGGGGCTGTACATTATGGTTTCGACAAAGTGAATAACATTCTTTGAGGGATGCTTTACACGACGAAGAGAATACATTTAGTTTCTTCAGTATTCAGAGTTAGCTTATTTGAAGTAAACAAGTGGTGAACACTTCGAAGTTCATTATGAGCCATTTGGAAGTGCTGTGTTCAAGTAGTCTAGCTCCAAAGTAAATCAGTGTCGTCTGCATACATTACAGCAGAGAAGTCGCTTCTGGCATTAGGATTATTGCTTCGAAATAAAGAACAAAATATTGGCCCCAGTACTGAGCCTCGCGGGACACTTGTAACGATGTCAGAAATGTCGAGTTTGGTATCTGCAGTATGGCAAGAAGTTTTCTGTTATAGAGATAGCTGCGGAAAAATTCAAGAGTTAGGGTTCGAAGGCCATAAAATTCTAACTTCAGGAAGTCATAATCCGCAGTGTCAAACGCTTTACGCATGCATCTAGAAAAATGCCTAGGATAGTTTTCGTGTATAAATCTCAATTTATGTAGTAAACCAAAGTTAATACTGCTGTATTTGTCAATCATTTAGCTCGAAAACATTGCTGCAACATGACAAAATGGATTCACGTTCCAAAAATGAAGTGGTAGGTTTGGCGATAACTTTTTCAACGACGTGTTGAGGCAACTGAAGGCAGTTATAGAAGGGAAGTTTTCCAAGAAATTATGGCCCCGCTTTTTTAGGTAGGAATAACCTTAGCGGTCTTTAATAGGTCTGGGTAATTAGCAGTATGAAATATTGAATATTTTGTTCTAATGACAGGTACAATGTATCAGTACAATGCTTTAAGGCCAGTGTGGGTATTGTATCATGCCCAGCAGAATGTTTGAATGGCATGCCGTTAACTACGTACACTATCTAGTTCGATCTAATGTCCACAAAACCAGATGTGAATGTTGTCCTTTCCGGGTAAGTAACTGAAGAAAAAAGAGCTGCATTATTAGATAGTACCTGACCGATCGTACAAAAATACGATTTAAACGACGTTACTAAGGATCCCATAGATATACCGAAGTTTTTTAAGTCAGGCATTGTATATTCTTTAACCGATGGCAATCCTACTCAGTTCATAATGTGCCATGTAGCCTTTCAATTATAAGAATTGCAGACTAATAAATTTTGTAATACTTTTTTTACGAATACTTAGAGCACTAGTTATATTTCGAGCGGTGCGAAATTCTTGTTCATAATATTTCTTATCCCTAAGCGAGTTTACCTTAGTGTGCCAAAAGACTATCTCTAATTAATTTTAGAAGTTCATTCGGCCTCCAAGGACAGATAGGAGTGTTATATTATCCCTTTTTCTTTGGTGTTTGACTATTGCGCTATTGCATCACACAACGCTTTGCTAAAGCTGTCAAATTGTTTATTGATATTTTTCTGTGGGTCTATAGTTAAAAACAGATGTGACCAGGTAATACTGGATATTTTACTGTGTGAGAAATGTAACAGTGGGCCTCAGAATGAATGGAGCGAATGAAAAAGATGGCTGTAGCAGAATGATCCGTTACAGCCAAATCAAACATTTCTGGTCTATCTACTTCCGCATGGTTTCAACCTCCTCTTGATTGCTTGGTACATGCTTCTGGCGATATGGATATTGCATTACTCCACTCCCACCTCCCACCATTTTAAAAAAGTCATCAGATGCGCTAAACTCCCGAAGGAATTCATAAAAGACTCAAACGTAAAGTAATTCGGCAATGTAAAGCTTTTCACGAAGTAGGTTTCCGGCAGTTAAATTCGGATGGAACACGTTCGTAATTAATATCGCTGATGCATTACGAACAATTTATTGCTAACTTTCTGCGCTATTGGCCTATGCCACAAATTCTAGGTTCTGGCATTGTAAACCTGTCTCGCATTCGCAAACTTTCAAGGCGGCTTCGCTTCCTTTGTGCCTTGCGTCAACATCTCAGCACCCATCTCGTCAACATCAAATTAGTGTGGCCGCGTCATGTCCTTAATTGTCCTAACTTTATGGCCATAAACGAGGATAAATATTACTACGAGTAGTGTCTCTTGGCGAGTTGTGTGGCCCGCAAATGTATCATACGGCAATATCTCGTCGGATTTTTGTCGCCGACGTAATCGTATACATGCTAACCATGTGCGTCTGAGTCTTATTCAGACATTCGGTCCGTAAACAAGTTTGTGGGTATACGCGGTTGTCTTCAGTGAGTGGGTCCACTCAATCGCAAGATGGGGTCCAGAAGCATGAGCATAAACACAGTTCCACCGTGTTTTCTAACTACTCTGGAAGCGGCGTGCTTTAGCAATATGGCCTCGATGAAAATTAGCACTATTTCAGGGACTGTTGCTCATTCTAGCGCGCCTGCTTGGGCTTATCAAGTGAGATAATCGCAGGCAAGAATATGTCATCCATTTATGCCAGTAGACATTGCAAATTACCTAAAATATCCATGTAGATTTGCTAGAGTGGTGTTTCCGGCTCCTGAAGGGGATGCAATATGTTTGAGCGGTAGCACAATTGCGGCGTGACTATCCTGGCATGGCGCCATGGGGAAAAAATGCGTATGTTAATGACCATGGCGCGTCTGTCTCGGTCAGCACTGCTTTAGTGTAACTATTTCAATATGATGGTGTAGCATGAGTGATCAGTGGTCGCCTCATTGTGACAGGGTTGTAGGAGGTGTGCTCAGAACTATTAAGCTTTACCCAGAAAAGCTTGAGCTAGGAAGGTCCAACTGCCACACTAGTCTGCATATTGTACCAGGAAATATACAGATGAGTATTTCATTGCATCACGCGCAGTATGTGATGAGGCAGTCTAAATTTACAGGGTGACAGCTTTGGAAAGCTTTATTCCATGATTTTCCATTGTGTTTTGATCAACGTCGCCACTGAAGCACAGCACTATTCTACAATACTTATTGAATCATGTTGAAGGTTGGTTCTGCCAAATTTCGTGGTGAGATGGGTTGTGCGGAATTTTCCTTACGGGACGACGGGAAAAGTGGCATGGGCTAGTCACTTAACTGGCAATCCTAATATAGGCTCCTAAATCTACAGCTGTAAAGCAGCTTGTTATTTGAATTCTCTTAGTACAAAACCTGGAACGACGTCGTTTGCGCAAAGTCTGCACACTCCAAATAACCTTGATTGACGCTTCTTCCGAATGCACCGCTGTGTAAGCAAACATTTGCGAGCACTGGAAAGTGAGGCCAATGCACCCGACAAATAATCGAAGCACTGACTCTACCTCTTTCAACCATTCAATAGGGACATGACACCCACCGCGGTGGCTCAGTCAGCTAAGGCGCTGCGTTGCTGAGCACGAGATCGCGGGATCAAATTTTCGCCGCGGCGGCCGCATTTCGATGGCGGTGGAATTCAAAGACGCCCATGTGCTTGCGTTGCAGTGCGCGTTAAAGAACCCCAGGTGGTCGAAATTAATCTGAAGCCCTCCACTACGGCGTGTCTCATAATCAGATATGGTTTTTGGCACGTAAAACCATAGACAGAAGAAGAAGTTGTGGATATTGTCAATTAAATTACGCTCGCGGCGTCACTTATGTGACCTGAACCTTGAACTTGGCAAATATATTTGTTCGCTGCATGACATTTCTATTCGTTTACGAACACAATTCATGTGCTTCTTGTTAGTTCGTGTCAAGTAAAGGTGGACGGAAGAATCGCGAGTCAGGTACAAAGACGGAAGTGACTGCATTGTTTTCCGGAATGATATCTAGATATCAATAATATCTTTTCATTCAATAGATGCACCACGGGACGTACCGGTCGCTCATTTAAGAGAACTTCAGTATGCTGTAGCGGTGAACTATAGAAACTGTACCTGTGAGCCTTTATTTATGTTTGCGTTTCTTTCCTTTAATATATAATTTAGCAACAAGGAGGACACAGCAGCACGAAAACATTTACGTTTTCCCTTTTCGTCATAATCACGAGAAAGACCTGACGGTTAATTGGCCCTTTCGTTAACTAAACGTATGCTCATTTATCATATATATCCTATACAACTCTTCAGTTGGACCATTACCTCCTTTTAGATGGGTTCTTATTATATTATTCTCATGGTCTCGGAGAGACCTCTACTTCCAGTAGCCTGAGACTGACTTCCGGTGTGCTCATTGAGAGACAATCTCGCTAGATGCTAGCGCCATAAGAAGTACTGGCTGAAAGCGAGTGCACTCGCCTGTAATGGTGGTGCTTTGAAACGTAAACCTCTTCATAGAATTCTCTACGAACCCTACGAAGGTTGAAAATTCAAGGCTTCACGTTTCATAACGACCAATGATGCGCGCCAAAGGCTGCTGACGCGCCACAAGAGCGTGATCGCTGGTTCCAGCTGGGAGAAGCTACACCCATATTTCGCGAGGTTTACTTTTGAGATCACTGCAATGCGTGAAGGATTAACGCATTTGTAGTTTGATATTTGGAACATACTCGTACAGATTGCTTTTATTTTTGTTTTGTTTTAGAACGCAGCACTTAGGCGCCCCTTCCTGGGTTGAGCGCCCATGTCCCCGCGAACGCGCTCGCGCCACTGTTCGCGCTTTCTTCGTCCTTCTTCCATAGCTGGTTCCAATGACGGTCAGGATGTCAACGTTCCCATATATACTGTCCCTCCCTCTCCGAAGGCGCTGACGGCACTGGCCCACTGTCATTCGGCGCGGTTGTTGCGGTCTGAAATTCCTTGCCTCAATATGTCGCGAAATTGAAAGACGTATACAGCAGCGCTCAAATTTTGAATTGGCGATACCGTACTCGTCGGACATTCTTTCTTGTCCGAAAACAAAGTCACATACGGCCTCATTTTTAGGCGACACAGCTGTTATCACTCTATTCTCGACAACCTCCACAATATTTCTATTCGCGCCTTTAGAAAAAGTAAGGTAAATAAATCTGAGCCTAACAAAGGTAATTAAATAATTACTTGCGCAAAGTCAATCATATACTCATTACAATGACCATCACTGTGCCGTATTTCTTTCTGTAACACAAACTCCACCTGTTTATTTTTTGCAGTCATTTATTTGTGACCGCCTATATACGTCCACTAACTTTTGACCAGTCGGCAACTGAAAGACGAAAAACCGCAGTAGATTGGCAAAAAACCTTCGTTCTAGAATTTGAGTTTGTTCTCTCCTAAGGCAATGGAACCTTGAATTCCAGAGCTTTGGAGTCGAAATTATTTAATAAATTTGCTAGCGTCATCTGTGACCTATCATATTAGCATTTCGTAGCATTCTGCGCTGCGTGAGTACTCTTTTTTTCATCTACCTTTAATTCATTTTAAATGTTATCATCCACACAGCTCTGAATTTTTGCAAAGGTCTTGCCCTTAACCTTTGCGCATGGCTGACTAACAAGATCATGACACTCAGGTTGAGCTCTTGCAAAGGAGAATTTGAGGATTCGAAATACACTTAGTCAATACGCAATGGCCTTACGCATGTCGTGAATAAGTTTTCGGTGTGGTCACGAATCAGTTGAGCGTATGCTTTTCGCCGCTTTCCTTTTCTCCGCGGGCGAGACCGGCCTGTATAGCGTGCCTTCCCCGCTGGTGTACCGCTCTTGACGTCACACGAAGAGGTTCGCTCGGCTGCTAGGTCATATTTAGGTTTCGTTTTTGGTTAAAGAAAATAATTTTTGAATTTTAGGAAACATTTACTATCAGACGCATGACAGGGGTGTGTCGGGAATAAAAAATTTCATTACCTTGTCTTGGTCAAAAAATCGCCTGTGCTGCCTTTAAGCACGCGCGAGTCACGCCAACAAGGCGGCCGAAGCACGCGAGGACCATCTCACCGAAATTCTTTATTTGTATGATGTCCGTCAGGAGCCGCAGGACGTCGAGCAACTTGTAGGGGCACAAACGCAAGATAGTCGCCCAAGATGGATGCATGGCTGCCTAGACTTCTGAAGAATATAACAAGCGTCTCCTATGTTGCCAGACAACTTATCAAGGAGGATAGGCATTATAGAAATTGAGCGGGGAAATATGATCCAATTGAGAAATGAATTAAGTAAATAATATATAAGCAAGGCACACAGACTGGAGACATATAAACAACAGTGAATCACCGAATAAATCGAGCAAACATGTATGTCGACCTTGTCTACGTTAGCATCGACACTTGGTTGACACTCACTTTCTTTCATGCAAGATTCCCTATGAGGTCCTCGGCGAGTTGGCGTGCCAACAGCGTTACTACCATCAACTTCGATAATATTAGAATTTGATGATTGTGGCATCGCTTTTCGTCAAAAACAATGAGCCTAAAGAAGACATTGGAAGGACAAGATCCACAGAGCTATAACGCTTTTACAGCATCATCTGTTAAGAGCTTACCCTCCTCTGTCCTCTGTCTTTGACCTCCTCGATCCGCGTGCTTCACCATCTGTAAAAGCTGTCTTCACACAGCACTTCACTTGGCGTTAGACTGCTTGCATCCGCTCGAAAGTATGTTTTTCGTGCAGTTAGGTATGCTTAACTTCCAATTATTGCATATTTGTATAGTACATGACGCGAGTACAAGGATGGTCTTCCGTATGACGGTTCTTACCGGTTTATGCTAGCCCACCAAAATTGTTTCCTTGTAAAAGCGATCAGCTTGCTGTGCACTGTAAGAATGTAGTCACCTACTACATACTTGTTAGCTTCAAATAATTAATCCGGCCATGGCGTAGCCTGCATTCCCGTAGGCGCATTAATTTACAAATCCAATAAATGACCCGCCTTCCTTCTACCACGAGGATTTGCACCAACTGTGGTGATAAGACTGTATGGAATTACATTGACTCATTCAATCTAACCACTCAACTTCGATCACTTCTGGGACGTGCATCTCATTCTGCAGGCTTAAGTAACACAATTTGTACAGGCGGCCTTTGTTAGTTTCTCGAATTCCTATAAGTTACTTTTGACAGCAGAATTTAATCATTTTTCACCCAACGAGGCAGACATTATTTGCACAAAAAATTGAAATGCACATTCGACCAATTAAAGTACTACAACTAATCAGATTTGAACTATTTACTTCAGATGACATTCAAAAATTTATGACGCTGAGGCAATATATTTGCAAGGCATGTGCAATCAGAACGAATTCCTAGTATGAGAGCAATTATGACAAGCGTTCCGAGATTATGGGAAGAGATGCACTGATGTTCTAATTATTTTTACAGTGAAGCGGAGTTCCGCAACAGTTTTCGGGCGGCGACATAGACAGCTGTTGCTAAAGGCTGGCGTGAGGCGGCGATATTAAATTTAAATAAAACAATCGGTTGAGCCCACTAACAAAGAAATTGGTACTATCACTAAATGTTAAACGGGTATTCTAGGAAGCAGTGACAGCTTCTTTGTACACTCGCAAATAGAAGTCCATAAATGTGCATAGTCTTATTATTTACTGTGTCGCTCGAAGGACGAAGCAATGCCAGCGGTAGGATACGCGCGAGACTAGTGCGGCTGCGCAGCGTAAACAGCACCCCAGAGTCTACCAGGCGTCCGCGAGTACGTATGTAGCGAAATTGCGTCGTTAGAGCTCCGTGGAATCGAGTACCGAAAGCCATGTTCAATGATGAAACGACACATGAAAACGGCATGAACTGCCACTACGCCACCGAGTGGTGACGGTTATCGAGGATCACAAGAACGTTAGTTCACAACTAGCCGCACGCACAACTGTGGTATGCATCAATATGGGTGCTTACATTGACTACGCTATACCGTATCGTGAACGCAATACATCATAGTCATTACAAGCGATATAAACAAATAAAAGAAGTAAAGAAAACAGTAAATGATGTTTGCTTCAAGCTGGATCTGCCAATTCTACTTCAAGAACACTATTATATTGTATATGCAAAAAGATGACTTGTAAGCTTCGAATTTATGTGCGACATCCGGAGAACACAAATGCAAAGTCGACACTGAGGCAAACCGAACTTTAGGCATTATTCTGGCTGAAAAAAAATCTTCACTTACAGAGACGGTTAGGTACCACCAGGGTCCATCTTGTACCGCGTACACCAGTGCCGAAGAACTGCTGCTCTTCTAAATGCCCCCTTGCTGTCACCTGTAGTTTGCTCAGGCGGAGTACATTGATGCATTTGATTGCCGAGATCATTCTGCCATGTTGCGGAAGCACCAGGAAACGTAGCTGGTGAAGTAGTTGACGAGACTCGCAAACCGACCACCACACCATGGCCGGCGCACGATTGATATTAGACATTTCTGCAGCTAGCTTTCAGAAAGTGCGTGCTACAACGAACACATTCACTACATGCGTGTGTGTGTCTTCTTGTGCGCAGTGTATGCATTTATCAATTTATCATTCGGTATCATTTCCCAGCGTTCAAGCCTGTCTCTTGCAGGTAGAAGGCCCCACTGAAATTGGCAATAAAAATCCTTGACGCGACGATGCAAATCAGGTGAACGAATGGCTTTCCATGTTTTATATAGTAGTTGTGGCTCGAGGTATAGCTCTCGCTCACATTTCACAAAGCCTTGAAAATGGAGTCGCACACCACTCAGCATTTGTTAGTTACAGAAGTTGACTTTGCAAACGCTCAGCCAGCGCATACCGCGGTGCTGGAGGTACTACTGTCGGAAGCCATTAACATAAACTACGCAACATAAGCATTCCACGGTAATGACTCCGCCAGTAAATCAGAAGAGGCTTACCTGGGTACTCGTCATCATCAAGTACGTCGCATGTACTCTTGGTGAACAGTAGCTTACTAAATGCAACTATGCACGACAAGCTCCATCCTCCCTTGGTTTTTCGTAAATGCGAAAATTGATGTGCCATCCCAAAGTGCCTTTATACGAAAGCACCGCCAATCAACAAAATATTAGCTGAATTCAGCGTTTTATTCTGGTTTTCAAATCAATCATGGCGACCTCAACGAGCTGTGACGGCTGGTATCACCATGTTCGCAAGAACAAATCGTGGGTGCCGGGATAACTTTGCCATATTCGACGGCATTGTTACCTGAGGTGACCTCTAAATTACACGCACAAACACGCCACTTTCAAAGCTGGAGTGGCGTGTTCCACTTGCTACACGTTGTGTAGCGCCGACATTGCATTATGCTAGAAAGTTGTTAATACGTCTGACTGCCGTCGATACATTGCTAACGGGTATATGAGCAATTCCCCATTGCCCTGGATGAAAGGTTTTGTTCGACTTCGCAATATGGCGAAGGGGTAGCTGAACATGAGTAGATAACCTGACGATAATGAAGGCGCAACCAAAAGTGCCACAGGATCCTTAAAACCCACCACTGAGCTTTCATCTCCTGTTCAGATTTTCTACCTCAACACTACAGTTACTTCCATTCCAAACACAAGATGGTTTCTCCGTATTGGACCAGTGTATTGAAATGCACAGCCACTAAAGTGAGTCGACACTTACATTCAGTGCTTAAGGGTATATTTGCATAAACATTGTTTGCGGAATGTGCTACATGTGTACAAAACACGGAGATATTGCTGCTAATAAAACAAACCTGGTAGTGAATCGTTATAGCGAAGCCTAAGATAGGCATGAAGTAGACTGTCCCCCCCGAGGCCGGGTCTCTACTTGCAGATCGGAGTACGATGTCTAAGCTGGTGCGTCTCTTTGATCAATACACATGTATGACAAATTTGCTGACAAACCCTGAAATCGCAAAACCATTTTGAACTGGTGCATCATGAACTTAGTCTCTTTTTTCTCTCCACATGGCCCTGCTAAATCGTGATATGTAATATGACTGCTTTTAACAAGTGCGTGGTAGCAGAACGAAGTGTGTTAGAGTCAATTTACTACTAGAGTAAGTATTATTGTGTGAAACTTTCGACAAACAGGAAGACTTGACAACCAACCTAAAATAATAGGCGAAGTTAGATGTTAAAGAAAACTATTTCACTTCCCAGTACCTATATGCTATTTGCCATGTAAACACCATCACAACATCACCCCCCCCACCACCACCCCAAAAAAATAAAAATAAAAAAAGACACGGCGCGTTTGGTTACTGTTAGGTATGTCGTACGTTAGCAAATGTTTGAGGCGCAGTTTGACTATACTAACAGTCGTTGACTAAGCGAGTTTTCCTCTTGCTGGGCTTGGTTCACCTTTCCGCAAAGGTTTCTGTGAATGACACTTTTGCTGATGGCAGCACCGATAACTCCAAGGCATATTATAAATACCTTAGTTAGAATGGTAGCGCAGGATATTGTCAACAGCGTGATAAGAATGTTCACCCTGTCTGCTCCGAAATGTCACAAAGCACTTCGTCTTCCAATGACGCATGCTTTTATTGCGATAGCAATTATATGGACACTCAAAAGCAGATTTCTGCCGTCGGCGTCGCCGTCGCCGTCGGCGTCGCCGTCGCCGTCGCCGTGAGGTTCCGTATGACGTCATTTGGAGATGAAATCGTCGCCGCGCGCCGAACGCTGTATGTGCGAGTGAAAGGGCGCGAGGGGCGCGTCTTTCACGGGGAGTGAACGCGCGGCGGAGAACAAACGCGCGTTCTGCGCCGTGCTCGCTTAAGGGCTGCAGAAGTAGGCGTCTCTTTTCTCCTTTACAATCACCATATATGTAGAGCAAACGCGCCTTCTTCGGACGCGCGAGAGGCCGTGGGGGAGGGGGAGGGAAGGGAGGCGACGTTTAGCTGCGGCACCAAGTGCCTATTTATATCAGAGGCTCCAGCAACAGTCACCAACGCCGCACGCATTTTGAGCTAACGCGGGCAAAACGCCGATGGCGTCGACAACAGTTCTGCGTGTTGTTGCTACCAAAGCCGCTCACCTTACTTCGTATGACATTGCTGTGTTGCTATCGCATTCATTGCTTCGCCCTTAGGGCGAAACTGTGACATTTTTTCATTAAGGTTGATAACATGTCCACTACTGATGATGAAGAATCAGTATTTCTCAACATACTCATTTACGATACTTATTAGCGGACAAGGCAGAATTACTCGATACTGTTTCGAAGACATAATTGATGCATCTTTACAATAAAACAAACCGCAGTGTAGGTTTCTTGTGCTTTACAAAGAGTCTTCCTGAAATAAGATTTTATAACATGATTTTTTTCAAGGAAAACCAGCTACTTCGTGCTGAAACGCAGCGTTTCCAGATAAAATCAAAAAGCAGAGCAGACGTCACATAGCCTTGCTCAACACAAGAAGAAATAGAAACTGGTTCTCAGATATGACCATTAAGAATTCAACTAGTCAAACAATGGTTAATACAGTCTGGTGCCTTCAAGTACATTACAGCCAGCATGTTCGACGAGAGAAAACAGCAATCAATGACTGATACGTACCAAAATTTATATAAGGTATACGTGAACGACAGGCGATGGGTCTTCATATAAAAACTGTATCAACAAAAAATTATGAGCAGTTGCACTCGGTTAAGGTGGATGCCCAGCGAAGCTGTTTAGCACACGGCACAGATGCGATACAGAATTTTGAACATAGGTACGAACACATTTATTGTCTTGATCGGTGGTCATCGTGACGAGAGATACGCACACATATTCTCGTGTCACCTCTGCTATTAGTGGTAAGAGCACCGAGTAATACTCTTGTTTATTGCTCAGCAAATTCCGGTTAGAGTCCGACTTCTGGTTTGTCGCAGACGTGGGACGAATTAAAAATTAATCGAAGAAATTAAAACCGGTAGATATCGATGGTTCTTCTTATGGTTGATAATAGATAGGACATCAAATTTAAGAACTAGTTAAGTGTCAGGAATAATTAGAAACAATTAGCCAGAGTATAATAGCCGTACACCAAAATACACAATCGTGCGCTTTTGATACCCACCGAATCATTATAGGTTCCCGTGAAACTTGAAGACCAGAAGTTAGGTCATCAGTGACATCACACTTAAACCAGGGCTGACCGCTGATTACTAATTAAAATAAACAGTGTTCTATGTAATTTTCTCCAGTGACTGATTCTATTTCTGCTTGCTGACCTTTCTGTCTGTCTGCCATCCACAAAGGTTGCAGATAGCTTGAACAAGAGCACTTCGAATCAGGTAGTTCCTGTTACCATTCTAACGTCAAAATAGGCCCTCTGAAAATTTTACATGCGTATTTAATATGGATTGTTTATACTACTGCATATTTATTATAAATTCATTTCAAGTTTCTCTAGACATTTTGTTTTGCAACAAACCTGGCTTTCAAATAGCTAGACATATCTCCTGAAAAATTATCAATTACTTCGTTTGGATAGACTTGCCAGAGGTGCTGTTCTTGTTTTCTTGGTTTCAACTAAATTATCGCTCAAGACCACCACATCCATGTATGCCTGATAAAACTAAAACGTTTGCATTATAGATTACACTGCCAGATGCCGTCCCCTTTTTCTTAGTTAGGCTACAGGGGGTTTCAGCGAACACTTTCAAAAATTCTTAAAGGTTGCCTGTGGCAGATAGTACAATTTGTAAATTGCAATATGGGCCATCCGAGAATTAGTTTAAAACTTAATTAGTTAAATTTTTGTTGATTAGTCAATTAAGCATTTCAATTTTTTGTGCAAGTAATGTCCGCCTCTTTGAGCAGACCACCTCATTAACTAGAATTGGGCTATCGGCCACAGGCAACATTAAATAAATTTTGAAAGTGTACGCTGAAACACCCTGTATATTTCAGAGCAGGAGTGCAAGTTTACCGATCCCTAGACGTCGTATTATCTTTGTGCATAATAGCTGTAGTAGTGACTCGTGACTCGTATTGGTGTTTCAAAACTGATCTAAATAGAAGGTGCCGGTGCGAATGGAGTGTTGATAATAATCTTTTGTATTGAAATTCAAACATTCCTACATTTCTTCAACGATAGTGAGAATCAACATAGATCTGAAATTTCCCAGCTTGTCTTTAACTATCACCTGGTGGACTACTTTAGACTGTACTACAAATAGTGACCGCCTTCCTTTATTTATTGATTTTTCTTCCTTTCTGTCACAAGTAAATTTCACACTTTTGTGAATTCCAAAAGACTTGGAGCCAATCATACTTTCGCGTTTTTTTATGCACGAGGATACTATAGCTATGAGCCTCCTGTGCGAAAGCAAACCATTCCTTAACGAATGGAGCTTTTATTTCAGCTCCAATACAGGTAGATCTTTCAGTCCTTGGTGTAATTACGAATGGATGCACGCTCATCGAAATGAATAGCTGATTAGAAGCAAACAATTTTATTCAATGTACCAAAAATTCCTCAATTATACGGCATATAATACCAAAAATTAACCTGATAGGAAAAAGTTGAATAATCTTTCTCAATATAGAGACAAGAACGTCATATTTAGGTTTAAACACTCAAGGGATGATGCTGGTGACAGCCACTATTGATTGTTTTGCCCTTTTCTAGCACGAATTGTGACAATTAATTGATTGCATGGTCAACTCCGAAATGCACAATGCTACCAGAAAATTAGTTTTATTTGCAATGAAACCAACAGGCATAATTTAGGTTATCTTCACCGAAATGGCGAAGGCAAACCTGATGATGAGAAGGCGTCCTACGTCACGATAACAGTAACTATACTGTCAGTGTATCAAAACAGACTTGCACAATAACGCTAGTTTCATTTTTAACTAGTGCCGCAGTAAACTACAACCGCCAGACTTTTTTTATGGATCGCTGAAGCTCGGCCATTCCGTTCCTAGATTGATGCGGAATCTCATGCCGCCGAAATGTGTCATTATTCTCGCAAAAGCACAGATGCAAACAGGCAAAGGAAGCACTACCAACAATTATGTCACTATGCTAGAACCAAGTAGGTCCAAACGCAAATTCTATCGAAATGTGACGTCGTTCATATTGCTTGCCCTTCGCACCATCCGAGTTGCTGACAGCTCTAGAGACACAGCGAAAACAAGCACAGTGCACAATATTTTCCTAATAGCACGATTTGCCTGTCTGCTTCCTTGCAGTTTTGTTCGCACACGTGTAGTTCACACGCTTTTATTTTTCCTGTCAGTTCGTCCTTATTGACAATATTGCCGTTGGGCTCGTTGTACAGAACCAGTGGTATTTTTCACCGACTATGCCTACAGCAAGTGGCGACAGTCGGAACAGCGTCCAAGATACCAAGCTCACTCGCGGTCTTTGCGATTTACAAATTGCCTCAGACGGATGACTCATTTGGTGGTTCGCGTTGTGATTGGTCCGCAGGGATAGATTATGGCACCAGCAACGGCAAGAAAAGTCGCAGTTTGGCCCGAAAGGCGAAGAGTTGATTGCGACATCAAATTATTTGAAACTAGACAAAATAAGCGTTGTAGTGTCATTGGCAGTATTCATTGTAGTTAACGCTCACTTAGCAATTGAATTATTAAACAAGCTGTCACGCTTGAACAAGCGGACAAGGCAGACCTCAATCAATAACCTCGGACATACAATGTGACAACGCTGGCGTTCACTCTCTGTCGCAAAGCGAGCGAACGATTCGTGCTGCCTTTAGCTTCAACGCGTCTTCGAAACTTCAATTTACACGACGTCCAACAACAGGCGCACGAGAACACAGCCCAAACGAAGCCACCATGTATCTTGGCTCGCCTAACCTTTGTACCGCGGCAGATTCCTTCCACAATATGATGCGTGCAGCGGCACTCAGCCATGCCGTGCGCGGTAACTTCTGGGATAGAAGAGGAGACGCCGCGTTCATCTGCCTCTCTCGCCTCACCCTTCCGCACGCAATGCAGGGCGAGCTGGAATACGGTGCACGCCAATTCATCATCCTACTCGGCTCACCCTTTCACGCTTTCCCTTACACCTATAGCGCAGGACACCATGGGGCAACGATAGGCTTTTATCACAACTGGACTTTGTACGGAACCTCAGAGCAGCGGTGGTGGCGACGACGGCAGCGGAGATTCACTTGCAGCGTCCCTATAAATGCTATCGCATTAAGATTTCTCTGGAGTCGATAGGGATACAGAGGGATGTTTCAGAAGAATCTGACGCCACCGAATTCAATTCCGTGCTACTGTAGACGCCGATTGCCTCATTATGTAGGAGCCGTAAAAAAGAAGCTCTCCTTACGGCCATTTCAGACGCTGTTGTCGGTGGAGGTGGGGACGATTTGATGCAGCAAGCGATGCCGTCTTCACAGCCCTTTTAAATCATATGCGACATTGTATATTAAGTTTTCACATCAAGACATACTTTATCAATGATATCAAAACGCACATGCAAATTGGAGAGTATTTTACCTGTCAAACTGGTACTTCATTTTTTGGTTAGCCATTATTATATTCTCCAGAAATTTCTTTAAACCTACATGCGGATCCTTCATTCCCTTCCCTCTAGGGCTTGCGCCGCCTACCTACTATTCTGAGCCATTCAAGAATCCTAAGCTTTGGAGTGTCACTGGGCTACTGGGCATCTAGTGATGCCTAGAATATATTGCGCAGTGTCTCCACACCGATTGGTGCAAGGAGGAGGAGGAATAAACTTATTAATAGAAACTAGTCGACAGTGAAATCGGCCGAGGTGGGCGGCGTCCCTAGTGCAGGATGCCGTGGGCCTGAGTCGACAGCTTGGCCCTGCTCACCAGGCGATGCTGATGCTTCAGTGCTCGGGCGTGTCAGCTGGGCCTGCCACTGCTCGACGGTTGGTCCGGTGATGCGTGATGTCGATGGGTTTGGCCCACATTCCCATACCATGTAGTAGAGGGTATTGGGCGCAGATCGGAGGGCTCACTTGTAAGTATAGCTTGTAGGATACATGGCGTGTAGCAGGGTGCCATGCGGGAATGTGCCGGTGTGTAGTTTGCGGAACATCATCGCCTATTCTCTGGTCAGCTTGGGACGCAGGGGTGGGTACGTCCTTGTATGGCGGCTTGGATGGTAGCTGCCATAAATTGGCTTGTTTTGTCGACGGCCTGAGTCAGTTCGGCCTGGAACTCCTTTCTCAGTCCGGCTTTGTCTTCGGTTCGGGCCTTCTTCATCTTGTAATCTATTTTCAATTCGAGGTCCTCTATGGGGGGCATTGGTGTTGTGGTCGGTTGCTGCTGTTTCTGCACTTGGTCAATAAGTTGTTGAAGCTTTTTCTCCAGGGCTTCTTCCCTGACCTGAGCTCTTCTGCCCCTTTCATATTCCGCCTCGGGTCTTTCTTGATCTACGCTTCGCAAGCCCTTCCTTCCGCTTCATCAGGTCGGCGTTTTGCGTTGTAAGGGAGGAGACGGTTCGTCGTACCTCGAGTTTCGCTGTGGAGTCGGCAATGAGGGAAACCGGCCGGTGTTCCACTTGCGACTGGCTATCTCTTCCACCCAGCTGCTCTTCTGCTGTTCTTGTTGTTGCTGAGGCAACAAGTTGCAATTTTTGTAGTCATTGTTGATTGTCTTCGTTGCAGACCTCCACTTGGACTTTGTTCGAGACCGGGAACGCGACTAGGTCCTGAGCCAGGGTCTAAAAATGCCTTCTTTCAGCTGGCATCCCTCACTCTGGATATGAGATGGGCTGGATACTTTGTTGCTTTTATTCGTTTTATATTCCGATGAGCTTGACCTTGTCTCTCTTGTTATAGATGGCTGTCGGCCTCTTGATTTACTTTTTTCCCTCACATACAGAGATATGGGTCTTGGCTGGAGTCTTTTCTCGCACTCCTTGCTTGCCGTCTCGTGCGGTATTCCGCACAGTTTGCACTGTAACTGTAAATCGTGGTCTGCTTGTGGGTTCTGAACCACGCACCGGTTGCAGATATCTTTGTCTGGGTTGGAGCATATGTCGTGTTTGTGGCCGATTTCTCCGCATGCCTTGCAATACTGTACCGATGGGCAGTATGGGCGGCATCGTGTGTACGAGCGGGCCATTTTCACAGAAAAACGGACGTGCGGACCTTCGAAAGTGACCACAACTGAGGGAGATTTGCACGCATCCTCGCGTGCAGGATGATCGCAAGTCGTTCCTTTGTGATTTGCTTTGGATGGGCCATTCAATGATAGGATGTTGTATTATCAGCATGACCTTTCTCCAATCCATGCTTCACGTTCCGTGGAAGCTTTGCTAGAGAACCTTGCAGTCCAGAAACTTTCGTGGCCAGCAAAAGGAGCAGCCATAATTCTAATTGAGATTGTCTGGCGATTTATGAAATCATGCTTGGCACGTCTGCAGCTCCATAACATGAACAAGGACTCCCTTTGTGTAAATAGTAGCTCATTGTACGATATCATAATCACCTGCCACCTACCTCTCTCTGCATCTCCCACTTCCCCTTACCCCAGTGAGGAATAGCACGCCAGAGACACGCTCTCCAGGCCGACCTCTGCTCCCTTCTCTTCATTAAAATCTACTCTCTCTCCCCTTTGGGCTGCTGTTCACGAGTGGGATAGGCTTCGTGACACTGAGCTAGCCACAGATATTTTGCCTCTATGCCAAGACGCATGAAATCCGTCATTCTTGCCGACGGATACTGCCAAATATTAACTAGTGCAAAGTATGTTTTTGACGAGCAGTTCTGCTTTCCGATATACTCAGACTGTGTGCCAGCTTGAGCTATTCTTTGAGTTGTTATGTCTTAGGCGAATAAATTTGTTATGGTATGGAAGACATTCACGCTTCAGTTCTGGTAAACACACAAGCATCGCGACAGCATGCAAACGTACTGCATTTTACTTGCGGGAATATTGACAGGGAAAGCTTATCCGCCAATCATGCCTGACAATCCGAACGCACACGCGGTGCGATAGCGCCAGACGGAACTAAAGCCCCTGAAAAAAAAAAGTAGCGCCATTCGTGTCAGTGTGCAGGCACCTACTCGCACGTGCGATTTGTAGTTTGTAAATCAAGTTAGTTGAGGTGCGAAGCCTGTGCAGCGTGGCACTTGACCGGAAAAATGGGCATGTACAATTATCCCGCTAGGGCACAAGAGGCCGGTGGGGTTAGGGGCGGTGTAGTGTGAGACGCTCGAGCGAAGGAAAAATACGAAAATATAACGTTAAGTACGACAACGGAACGTATATAGAAGCAAGTGGTACGCTTTTTGTCGTGTCGGATAGCGTAAAAATATGTGGTATTCAATCAGTTATTTGACAGTGCCCCTGAAAATGAAATGTAGTGTTTTTTCAGGGGCCTTAAACTGCCAGATTTATGAGATGGTGCGGTTACCATTTGCTCACTATTTTCAACGTAACACGTGTCAGGGAAGTGCTTCGTAGGAGATTTAAGTCAGCAAAACGCATGTACTGGCAAAAACCATCCCCGCTCAGCGTTGACGTGCTTTATGACGCTCCTGAACGGAGCACCACTGTGCTGGCAATGGACATCCGTGTTATCTCGGTGGCGCTCAGAAATCGCAGGTGTTCAAACGTGACGTACTATGTTTTTTCTAGAAGGTCGAGCAAGCACCATCTTGAATGTCCACTCGCTTTTGCGTTGTTTACTTGATGCGACGCGCACGCGCGCCGAGGCAACGATAGGCGCCGACGATGCACCTCCCGCGCTAGTGAGCACGTGCCAGTGGAGCACGGCCGCGCTCGTGGCTCTCACGTCCGTTGTTTCTTTGTAGACACCATAGAGGAGCTGCTGCAGCTTCTAAGAGAGGAGGCGGAGGGGCACAGTGGATGCTACTTTATTTTTTAAATGCGAAGCATTTTTTGGCGAACATTTCCCCCCTTAGATCTATCTATCTATCTATCTATCTATCTATCTATCTATCTATCTATCTATCTATCTATCTATCTATCTATCTAGCCGCCTACGTCCTGGTGCGCCCATGGTCGTTTCGTTAACTTGATATGTAACTAGAATGGGTTCGGACATGGGTACTATGTGAAGGAAACACTAAAGGATGATGGTAGAAGTCATAGTCATGAGCATGACGCAGCAAAAAAGAAAATGACTCAGCGAAAAGTGATTAACACTCAAAAACCATTGGAATGGGTTCATACGTGGGTACTAAGTGAAGGAAACACTAAAGGATGATGGGGCAAGTCATATTCATAAGCATGACTCAGCGAGAATGAGAATGATTCAGCGAAAAAAGATCAACACTCAAAAACCACTGAAATGGGTTCGGACTAAAATGATAGGTCATGTATGACCTATGAATATCATGCACGCGTGTCATGTAGGTCATGCAACAGCTGCCTACGCCTCGGTGGTCGTTTCGTTAACTTGGTAGGCTCGCCGCACCCTGCTTCGCATAACATTGATTCGCGCAGGGCGTGGGATCTGACGGCTTTTTTTTCCAGGGGCTTCAGCCGGCACTAGAGTTACTCTATATGGCTCCCGCAAGAAGCTATGTACAGTAACTCTAGCTGGAACTAAAGTACCTATATAAGAAAACTACCGCCATCTACTCTTTCCTCCGCCGCCTCCTCTCCTAAAGCGCTTGCTTTTTTCTTTACTTTTTGCTTGCGAAAGCCAAGTCGACGGTGGCGCCCCTAGAAAGTCCACGTTGAAGCTTTCAGGCCGGGCGCGCGCCGCCGCCGCCGCCAGCGACTGCGGCTGCGCAGAGGACTTTCAACATGGCTCTGAGGCGGAAAAAAAGAAAATATAAAGAAGTGAAAAGCGCGCGCTATCATCGTCCAATCGGAGATACAGGAGAGAGCGAAGCGGCGTTTATCAAAGGATGGCGGTACATTTTCTTATATAGGGACTTTAGCTGGAACAAGATTCTAGCGCTATACGGTGGCGTCGACTGAAAGCACAGATTCGCCTCGCGACAGCCAAAACATATCGCTGTTGGACACTTACCGGCTGCGCTGACTGTGCCAAAATCTACGCTTGCCGCTGGTCGCGCTTCTTTTCATCGCGATAGTACAGTTTGCGCTGTCATCATTACTGTGCCGTCACGTTCTCTCGTTTTCAAAGAGAAGCAGAGCCTCTATTCTGGACATACCGCCATTTTCTTCGAGGCACGACATAGGCGCGACGCTTGCAAAATGGCCTAATGGCCCCGTTTTGCTTTCGTAACGCGACGCAAAGTTGACGTTTCGTCTAAGAAACTAATTTAGGCATTAACCTAGCATTCTTGATAAAGGAAAACAGTTTTCCTCCCCAGTAAAAATAAAGCACCTAGCTCAAAGCGTACGATTGTTCCGTCAAAATCGTTTCTCGCTTCCGTCGTCTGCATGCGCACAAGCTGTCGTCTGCATCATTAGCTAGGATGCGCGTCCTCGGGGAATAGAATGTGTCAACGTATATTGGAGCCCGCGGGCTTGCTTTCTACCTGGAGACACCATACGCGACCTGTCAGTGATGATAAGCGCACGCTCTAGGCCGCGTTATAGCTATCTCATGAAACGCAAGTGACGCAGCCCTTCTCGTTCGCTGAGAAGCGGCCGAATATCATATCTCTTGTGCACTTCGCTGCTTGCTCGCACCGCGAGCGCAAATTTAAAGGCGCCGTCTTGCGTACATAATTTTTTATAAATTAAAAAGTCACCGTTGTCAGAGCCTTTGATGACGCTAAAAACATTAATTTTGATTACGATACAAACGCAGTAGTGAAAAGTGCAAAATGTCGCAGAAAGTTTCCTAGTTCCAACCAATATTATTTCAAATAAACGGGGTTTTTTAAAAAAAAATGTGGGTCAAAACAAATTCCAACACCACCCGATAGCGATGCAAATGCTATGACCACACGTTGTGAACAAAGATTCTCATGGCCCCAAATGACAGGGAAAATGCGGCGATACGCATGCCTCTCGACCGACATTGCATGTGGCCGCTCATTACCATGATTCGCGCAGCTTGTGGCACTACAAATTATGGCGGAAAATCTCTGCAATGGCGGCCAAGCGCAACGTCACGCAACGTCAAATTGACGTTTACGAAACGGCCCTTCCTGTGACGCTCCTTCACGGGATATTCCTTCAGCCAATCATCAAGCTAACATGCCGGCTATCGTGGAACGCCACAACATATTCGCGAAATTGCAGATATGCATTGCACGGGCTTCTGCACGCTACCGTCCACTTTCTCTTTAAAGCGCTAAAGTCGCAATATAGGTGCCAAGAGAGAGAGAGAGAGACAGAAGAATAGGGAAAGGCTGGGAGGTTAACCAGATGGTGCCAAGGATCACAAAAAAAGTATTAGTCGGTACAACTTGCAGCTCCACGTCAGGTTTCGTCGTTCGGATGAAAACTCAAAATTGCATTTTGCAAAACTTCCGTTTCGCGGCACGAATTTCAAAACACGTGACCTCTGGACAGCCAATGAGAGAGCCAAGATGGCGGATAATGGCGGCCGTGCAGCCGTCATGCATGTCGAGAGTAGCACTTCAAAACAGGAACAAAAATATCGCAGCATAGAGGGTGGATGATCGCACAGCGCAATCAGAGCGGGCGTGCGCGCCTGTCAATGGTGATGACTGCACGGCACGCACTATACCTTCAGTTATGCTTCGTCCACACGCTCCGCTGTTCGCGTTTCTTTCCATCGCGTTAGTATCTATAAAGCGAAGTACAGTACTCACGGATTGAAATAGGACACTCGGAGCGCGTGGTCGCTGGTACATGCGGCGCCGGCCGTGGGTGCTCATGGAACCAAGGTGTTGCATTGTGGTATAGCGCGAGGGAGAGCATCTACCAACACTGCCCCTGGCTTTAAAGGAGCTGCCTCTTCTACCTGGCCAGCATCTTGGCAGCAGTGGTGGCTCTACGGTGCAGAATTGCTCCTTTCGGTCGCCAACTAGCCGGCCTGTAGTTCACCACACTGCCAGCGGGGCGTGACGTGCCAGCAAGGCACGTTTTGTGTTCGCCATAGATAACTACCTGTGGCTCGGCTTCTGCTGACGTCAGTACGACCAACAATATCGGCAGTTATTTCGATGCTGAAATAAAGAAGGCGCTTTCTTGTCGGCCGCTCTAAAGTCCCTATATGCCGCCGCACAGATCTTCAGTGTTCGCACAAAGTAAACTTTCCCTTCTTTTGTGCAGATGTTATCATGTCTACGAACGCACGTAAGGCACAATCTCGTAGCTGAATCCTGTGTCTTACTTGTACAGCATGCGTGCCGCATCGCCAAAGCGCGTGTAACGGGAGCGTCGTGCGCTCGCGCAGGCGCGCAAGCAGACGACGCCGCACTATGGGCGGTGCGTCCTTTAAGCGCGGAAGCCTTGCAGCGCCGTGCTGGCAGTGTAGTGAACTACAGGCCGGCTCGTTATCGACCGGAAGGAGCAATTCTGCTCCGTAGATGTTCTCCCCCTCGCGCTATACCACAATGCAACATCTTGGTTCCAGGAGCACCCACGGGCGGCGCTGCATGTACCAGCGGCCACGCGCTCTGAGTGTCCTAGTTCAATCCGTGAGGACTGTACATGGACGTTTTAGCCTTTAGCCTCTAGACAAATGTGGTCGTCACTAGTGGTAATCGAACCCGCAACCTCGGGCCTAGCAGTACAGACATATAGCCAATGAATTATGAGACCCCACGTTGGGTATGAAGCACATCGCTTTCGCTTTTGTAAGGAATTGGGCGTTTGATACATCATTTATTCCGTTCGCGATGAAGTATAGGATGCTGTTGTACTCACCCAACTTTATAAGGTGCTTCCATCGAAGCTATACGTGGCACTACCAGCAGGAAGATGGTGGTGGTAGAAGATGCAAGGGCACACAGTCCGGAACTTCACACAGCCACAAGGTGAACAGAAGCCACGAACCACACGCACGAATGGCAAACTCGCACTACACGAGATTAACACATGAAGAGTTGCGGGATGCGCACGCGCAGGTACAAGCATACCAATTTACTATGCCGCCACAAAGCGCGAAAAACAGGAGAGCTGCGGCAAAGCTACAGCTCCATTACGGGAGACCATGCCAAATAGCGCGGTCGAGCAATATGGCGCACACGAATTTGGTTCGGGAGCGTGCGCGACCGGTTTATTTTCGACTAAAAGGGGTGGTTGTCAAGTTTCCGCGAAACAGGCTTGGCTTCACCGCGACTTTTAAGATAGCCAAACCATTATTTCTATAGCTCTGCGGAAGCTCAAGAGGAGCCTTATCAGATAAAGAGGGGCTTTATTATCAGAAGATTGGCGTGCGTCATAGTAGCACGCAAACTATACTAAAGGCTGCGCAGTGACAATGGGCCGGTATTTTGTAGCGATGCCTTTCCGATAATGATGCCTTTTCGCGCTTATCGCGCTTTGTCAGTGGTCAGAACGACGGTCCGCTCGCGTTATCAACGGGATCAGACGGCCGTGAGCGGTGGATGATACGACTAGTATCGAATATGTCATAAGGCATCGCTACAAAATCGCGGCCCAAGTGGAGACAGTAGCCCACCGCGGCTGCTGCTGCATCACGGCGGCCACCCCTCGGGCTGCGAAATGAACGTGTCTATAAGAAGCAGCAACGCGTTCTCGGGTGCAGCAGCAACGCGCTGTCATGGAAGCAATAGCGCTGTCCGCCAACTTTTGTCGTCGTTGGTAGACGCGACCGCAGAAGTTTTAGGAGCACGGCATAGTGAAAAAAATCGTTGGCCCTTCCACTCCGTGAAGATGGATGATAAGCGAAGCTTGTCTCTCTGTATACCCAACCATCCCCTTTGCCATCAGCATTGTGTTTACGGGAGTGTGCCCTTTTGATTAACAAGATGTGCATTGTGTGGATACTGGTGACATCAATGAAGGCAAGTTGGTAGTGAAACACATGTTTATTGAACATCGGAAACTTCACCGGTCAATTTTGTGAAAGTGAGCAGAGAAGCCTTGCGATCACTGCGGTATACTGCATGAAGTTCGGTCATCTAGATGTCACACATGTCGTTTGCAAATATCAAAATTACACACGTACGTCTTATCGTATTGGTTACGTTTCCAATGAACTCTTTGAAAACTTTTTGAAAAGGTGGTGCAGGTCCGGCTCATGAACCACATAGAACTAAACATGTTCCCCTCCAACATGTTCGGTTTCTGACCCCACGTGTCAGCGCAGGACGTTTTTCTACTACTAAAGCACGAGGACCTGCACCCCAACAGAGGTTCAGACGATAAATTTGTATTGGCATTGGATATCAAAAAGGCCTTCGACACCATCTCCCACCACACTATTTTGCAGAGACTGCAAGCGGTAAACTGCGGAGAACGAATTTAGAACTTCGTGCGCTCGTTCCTCAGTGATCGCACGCCTATAATCGGACTAGGCCCCACGAGGTCCGACACTTTCAGCTGTCCCGGCAGAGGCATCCCTCAGGGAGCTATACTCTCTCAGCTGCTATTTAAAGTGGGGATGAGAAAGCTAGCCCCGGAGCTAGATAATCACCCGAATCTCGGCTGTGCGATATATGCCAATGACTCACGCTTTGGGCTCACCAGGGGTCCTACTGGGACAAGCAAGAGATTCTTCAAAAGGTTATAGATGCAGTCGTGGAATACACGAGGGCGGTGGACATGCGCATGTGCGCACCCGAGAAATCGGAACTCATTCGGGCGCGTGCGAAATACGCAAGAAAGAAAGACTGTGTGCCAATCACTCTAACTCTCGACGGGGCGTCGATTCGAGAAGTGGAGACACTCAGAATATTGGTGATGTGGATACAGCACAATGCAGGAGCATCACAATTACTTCAAAAACTAAAGGCGGTCACAGGAAACGTTGCCAGTATGATACGGAGACTGGCAAGCAGAGACGGCCTAACTGAGGGAGAGGCCATCAGCCTGGTCCCCGCATTCGTAATCAGCCGGATCACATACGCCATTCCGTATAAAGCCTTGACGAACCAAGAGATCATACTGGCAAGCACAATAATCAGAAAAACCTTGAAAGCCGCCCTTGGTCTTCCCGAATGCGCTAGCATAGAAAAATTCGAGGGACTAGGCCTGCGCAATACTTTTGACGAGTACGCAGTCGCGACGTTATATGCTCAGAAAGAACCACTTTGTTGTTCAACTCAGGGCACGGAAGTATTGGCGAGATTAGGGTTTACATTGAGGCCCCAGTATTGCGGAGAGGAAACGGCACAGATAGACCTCACTGTTCGATCGCACATTGTGGTGGCCCCAATTAGAAAGAACATGCGCACGAAGTACCATCCCGGATGACGCAGAGCAAGGGCAAAGACTTCACAAACGTTTTGGCATGGGACCGGGAGTGTATTACACGGATGCTAGTCGAACCAGCTCCGACACGTTCACTGTAGTCTCTAAGTGTCTGAACAACGTAAGAACGGCATCCTTCAAAACCTCCTCGGCATGCGTGGCAGAGGATGCAGTCATCGCCTTGGCCATTCAGGACGCGACGCGCCAAACCAATTGGGCTGTCATATTATCCGACTCACAAGAAGATTGCCGCCTGTTTCTAAATGGGACGGCAGTCCCAGTCCCATAATCAAAATTATAGGAAATAAACTAGAAGGGCACCACACAATCATATGGTGTCCGGCACACGAGGTACTCGTAGGGAACGCGAGAGCAGACCATATTGCTCGTGGATTAAATGTCCGAGCAACGGCACAGCCCAGCGACGACCTTCCACCGAATTCTCGTGACATCCTTCTACAGCAAAGGCAGGAGCGGAGGCGTTTTGAACATCCTGACTCGAATTTAAACAGCCAACAGGAGAGGGACTGGCGTCGTATTCAGACGAATACATACCTCCACCTGCACCACCTACACAGACTACATCATACGATGTTTATTGGCACCCACACGAAAACGCATCACATGGGAGTGTTCGCAAGACGCCACCGCAGATAGACAGCCCAGTATTACTCAAAGATCCACTCATGAGGAATAGGCAGTTGGGGGCGTCACTTGCGGACAAGGGGCGGGAGAGCCAATTGGCTCTTCTGGACCAAACCCAGCAAGCCGCTCGGTCCTGTGGAGTCCTGGAATAGGGGCCCGAACCATTGCGCCTTACTTTATTCATTTTCAATTAAGTTTTTACTCACTCATTCACAATGAATAGCTCCTACCCCTGTAAACGCGGCCTTCTCATTACAGCGACAGAAGAGAAGTGAAGATCTACGGTGTAACGATATGAGCGGCAACGGAGCCAGCTGTGAAAGATGACGACGACGACGATAGTGGGAGCAATGGCACGAGCGCGTTCGCGCGGTTGCGCCCAATGGCACTAACGTGCCTGCTATATGGAAGAATACGACGACGCTCGAGCCATTGTTGATGATGATAGTTTCTGCGGCACATCACCGGTGCAGGCTAGCGTATACAAGCTTCGCTTGACAATTCTTGTTATTTAGCGGAGGCCACAAGGCGACGATTGTCCACAACACCATCTGCCTCTCAATGCCGCAGGACTGCTAATATTCGATATTTCATATAAAACTTGAATGGCTGCTGCTATTGGGTTCATATACAACCCGAGAATTCACTATTCGAAGTTGCGCAATATTGGGTTCTTTTGATTACATAAGGAATAAGACTCATTCGA